>NC_063338.1:51953578-52001001 GCF_021869965.1 Rhincodon typus
GAGCTGGAGGAAGACAGCAGGCCAGGCAGCATCAGAGGAGCAGAAAACATTTTCTGAAGAAGGGTCCCCACCCAAAACATCAGCTTTCCTGCTCCTCTGATGCTGCCTGGCCTGCTGTGTTCCTTCAGCTCCACACTGTGTTATCTCTGACTCCAGCGTCTGCAGTTCTTACTATCTCGGTGACCCCATATTTTTAAACTATGACCCCTAGTTCTAGATTCATCCACAAGAGGAAACATCCTCTGACATTTATCGAGTCAAGTCCCATCAGGCTTTTATATATTTCAATTAAATCAGCTCTGACTCTTTAAAGTTCGAACTAGAGGCCCAAACAGTCCAGCCTGTCCCCATAAAGCAATCTGTTCATTCCAAGTGTTAGGCTAGTAAAGCTTCTCTGAATAGCTTCCAATGCACTAATATCCTTCTGTAAGCACTGCACACCATACTTCAGATGGGATCTCATCATATGCCCTGTAAAACTGAAGTATAACCTCCTTACTCTTTCATTCAAATCTCCTCACAATAATTCAGGTCATTCTATGAGTTTTCCTAATTATTTGCTGTGCCTGCATACGAACCTTTTTTTGTGATTTATGCCCTAGAACATCTGAATCTCCCTGCACTGTAGAGCTGTGCAACCTCTCACCATTTGGAGAATATGTTTCTCTTCTTTCTGCCAAAATGGGCAACCTCCCACTTTCCCACGTTATACTCCATTTACCAGATCTTTACCCATTCATTTAACCTATGTCCCTTTGAAGGCTCCTTATATCCTCTTCACAACTCAATTTCCTATCTATGTTTGTATCTTTTGTGTCTTATGGTGCGTTGATGTTATACTTGGTCAAATACTGCCTTGATGTTAAGGGGAATAACTCTTACTACAACACTGAAATACTACTCTTTCTGCCATGTGTAGGCTAATGAGACCTGGAGTTGAATGTTTCAGTAGAACCAAAACCGAGCATCAAGCGACCAGGCACTTGAATGTCACTCGATATAACCGCTGATGGCAGTCCATCATTATACTGATGACAAGGTCAGAAATCACACGACACCAGGTTATGGTCCAACAGGTTTATTTGACAACCCCAGCTTTCAGAGCCTCAGGACTGGGGCTCCGAAAGCTTACGTTGTCAAATAAACCTGTTGGACTATAACCTGGTGTCGTGTGATTTCTGACCTTGTTCACCCCAGTCCAAAACTGGCACCTCCACATAATATACTGATGACAGACAGCAGACTGACAGGGCAGTATTTGAATGGATTGGAGTGTCCTCTTTTTAATGGGCAGAGGATACCTAGGCTATTTTCTACATTTTTCTGATGGATACCAGCATTGCCGTTACACTGGAAAAGCTTGGCCAGAGAAATGGCTTGTTTTGGAATACAAGACGTTAGTACCACAATCAAAATGTTGTCTGGGTACACAGCCAGTCATGTAATCAAGCATGTGCATCTTTCCATGTTTTTCTTCTTTTTAATCATTCTTTTTTTCTTTTCCTTATAATATTTACCCTCAATGTTTCACTTTTCCAATGTTAAATTCACCTTACTTTCATCCATGATTTCTCTTAACTTTTCACAAACTTAATATCTACTATAGCTATTTACAATTTCAGTAGAAAGCACTGGTTGATCTATCTTAGATAAATATGCTTTCATATTTTAAGTATGATCATGTTGGGGAACTCTACCTATCACAAGAACCACTAATACGAGTTTGAAGCCTCTGGGTGTTACATTGCAATCTACTTTACTAAAGATCAAATCTTCATTCAAAATCTATTAACATTCTCCTTCAGTTCCTAGTAGCTGATGTTTCCCAACATAGCAGGCTGAAGAAAGCTTGATCATCAATCTGTTGATTCTTCAGGTGACCAGAATACATGTAAAGGCCTTCACCAGCAATGCAACAAATTATATTTTGCTGCTCAGTTTTTAGAAATATCTGAACAACAGCTGTAATGGCAAGAGAATTTCTAAATTATTTAGTGTGAGAGAAATGTTGCTTCTTAATTGTTGTAACTGGGCAATGAACACAATCTGCCTTTTGATAGACATGCCGCTGCCCATTCAATCTTGACAAAAAACCAGTGCGAGAAGGAAGTAGCATTGTACCTCCACAGGGCTTCTGAAGTTAACCAAGAAAATGCTTGCTGAAATCATGGCTCTATAAATACCTTCAATTCAGCCAGGAATGTTACATGGAGAATAATACTGTCTCGAAATGACCCAGTCAACTGTAAAAAGTTATCTTAATGGTAAAGAAACGTAAAATCTTTAAGAAAAAGATGAATTAGATACTTTGAAGAAAACATTGGACAGCAATGGACAGTTTTTAAACACTCATTGAAAGTTAACTTAGCACGAAAAATCTGTGTCAGATAAAAAGGTGCATAAGAAGAAAAGCGTCTGAACTTTGCAGCTGAAGACATCTATGTGATCCTGATTGAGGTGGAGGTGAGGCATCAGTAGCTTCTGTAGAACCAGAGTCCAGGGTACCACAGGAGGTCAGCACGTCATCAAGGAAAAAGATAGCACGGGTTCCGAGCATGAACGCGACTGTGCTATGGACACGGAAACAGTGCCTCAAATTATAAAGGATTTAACTTAATTTATACAGATTATTAGAAATATAAATGCAACATTTTTAAAATACATTCAGCCAAAAATTGGACTGTTTAAACTTTTGGGTTCAATGGTCACAATTCACAATCCTCCTCCAACCGATCAAACCATAATTCAAATAATCTGTGTGCAGTAAATAGCTCTTCTTAGTGATGAGCAGATAGGTAGCGAAATGGCCTTCTTGATGCAGGTGGTGTGATGAAAAATGGGATGCTCAGCTTCAGGGCAGTCCAGATATTTCAGTGTCTGGTCACCAATCAGACATTAGAATTAGGGAAAGTGAATGTTTTATTACTTGCTCTGGCGACCTGCATGTTTAAAATTAGTTGTTTACAGGATGAAAAAGGGAAATTCCGGTTTAAGAAATAAAACTAAAATACTATAGATACTAGAAATCTGAACTATAGGCAGCAAGTTCTGGGAATATTTCAACATTGAAGAATTGTCATCTGCACCTCAGCCTTTAAGGTGTTTTTTAAGTTCAATTTTTGTGATGTATGAAGAGGATCCATGGGAGCTGTAGTATCGTGCTGAGTAAGAACAGGAGAATGTTCCACAGACAGATCAGCACCTTTACCATCATACAGTGCAGCAGCATCGACCAAAGCAATCAAGGCAAGACTTCCTTGTGAACCTCGTTGAATGGAACAAAGTAACGCTGAGTAATCTCCCCTTGACTGTAAATGTTTTGATGTTGCTGAGACCAGCATCTCCTCTTCAATGCCGGCTGCGAATGCAGTTTAACTATTAGCTCTTTCTGTGCTGTTATCGTTGGTTAATCAAATTAAGGTTACAAAAGATTGGAAGCCTTCACAACATCCCTCATTCAATCCCGACAAGGTTTCATGCTAGTAATGGTATTACAGAAAGGATGGCTATCATTTTGGCAATTTTAAAGCATCATGTGGCAGTAAGGATGGCTACCTCTCTGCCTTCTTTCTTGTAGCTGCAGCTAAAGTAACATTCACTCACAGAGTAGATAAAAAATGAACATAAATTTACAAATTGGTAACTTATTTATGAATTTCATCCATGTCATTCATGTGCCCTTATGAGGTTTTCTTTTTCCTTTCTGTACCACCACAAATGAATAGGTGGATTCCTGGCGTCCATAGCTGGGCAGGCAGAGCCCTGTACCAATAGAGGAACCTGTAGGTCTTGGAGGTTTGGGTGGGCAACCTCGGAGGCATTTGCAGCCAGAGGGCCCAGCTATTCTCAATGTGTTCTGACCAGATGGAGGCTCGCCCTCTTTGGCTTGTACTTTCACAGGGTTGAGGATGGCAGGTAGTTCCTCCTCTGGCTGTGTGCCCACTGGCATCATCCTATCTCGTTGTGAGGACAGGGTACTTTGAGTGAGGACAAGATCCTTCATCGCCCTGTCACCTCCTGAGCTCTAGTGACTGGACCGATGGAGAGCAGGTCTACACAGATGTCTGGCGGATATTCACTGTGTTGAACTGAGCTCTCCAACCTGTCCACAGAAGCCACAAGAACTTCCATTTTGGAGCCAGTATAGCACAGATAGCATGCATGGACCCGTCCAATCTTTGCTTCAGTTTGTCGAATGTCTTTGACCTGTTGCTCCTGTGTCTGTCTGTGGATTTGTAGAAGGTATTAATGGCCAATACCATGGAGTTCTCTCCTGCCTGGGGCTGAGCAGGTACGTGATGTCTGGCAGTCTAAGTGCTAGGGACCTGGTGTGTTTCTTCCTTGGCCAACCATGCAGATGTGGCAGTGATATGCTCAACAGAATGTGCTCCCAACTGTAATCTAGCTAACGTACCCATCAAAGTGTCAGTATTGGAACTGGTGAAAGATGCAGGGGACAGTTTTGCCATTGCATCCTGTGAGGAGCCTGCATCTTTATCCTCAGAGATGGAGGTGGAGATGATGTCTGCAAGGACTTGCCTCTTGTGGGCAGAGACTATGTTGGTGTCATTGTTACCCACCAGACACAAGAGAGACAAGGTAAGTTATGAAACAGTTTCAAAGCTTTGGCATGTTAAGAATACCTTCACCGTGGTGGCAATAGGAAAGCAATGCAGCATTTGCCAATGAATCTTAGTTGGTTGCCAAGATCACCAGATGAGCAGTCACAGTCCTCTCCCACTAAGAAAATGATTCTCTCCCTGTGTAGTGTGAAGAGACTGCTGTTGGCACCCCATCATGATCTTGACTCTTGTTGCCTCATTGTAGGGTGTTTTTCCCTACAATGAGACAAAGTGAGGGATTGAATGAGATGAAAGTGATTGGCACAGCTGTTAGGACTGGGGCATGGGGATGAAAGGTGGTGAAATATCCTGAGTGAGTAAGCAAGCAGCACAGAGAGTGTGCAGGATTAGTAGCCTGGTGTGTTGGGGGAAATCATAAGAGTGAGTTTGGAAGATGTTGCATGTAATAGAGAGAGTGGTAGACCATAAACATTGGTAGGAAGTGGGTGCAGTAGCAGAGTGAGTGTGATGGCAGAGAGAAGATGATGCATTTGCACTTACAAAGTGCAACTTCAGACCAATTGGTAAAGTCTAGTGTGGTGGTCTCCTGTGGCAGTGCTGAGGAAAATGAATGGCCCTGTCCCCACCACCTTGTCTGCCAGTACTCCCTGTCAGTAAACTATGGCACCAAGCTGACTCTATTGGCCAACTCTGGGGCAATTCTCCTGAAACTGCAATTGTGCAGAGCAGATCCTGGCTGACAGCAGTTGGCCTGGTGCATAGGTGAGGTTTTGATGTGGCGTCTACAGTGGGTATCCTGGATGGTCCTGACAATGGCAAATAATTTCACTACTGGTGAGCATAGGACAAAGTGAGAACGGTGCCGTAGGGACGGGGCAGATGCGTAATGAGGTAAGCAGTGTAAGATTGCATAAGAAAACTCGCTAACACTCACAAAAGAGGTGCTGTCCATGAAACTCCCCAAGATTGATACTTAGTCAATATTCAGTCCAGGGATTATATGGACAAATATTTGGCTAACAAGTTGATTATCATATAACTCAGATGTAATGTAACTAGCTATTAAGTAGTATGTAATAAGCCTATTTTGTTTAATAACACTGTGTCTCTGTTTTGCTGAAAGCTTTGTGCGGGTTCCCTTCCCACTTGGTTTCAGTAACAATAAAAAGGATTGAACCTACCCAAGGCAGAGCAGATGGTTCAGATGTAAAAAACCACAACATCTACCATACTTAGCGCACACAACATATACCATACTTACAGTAATGTGGATTTTGTCACATTTACCATGGTAGCAGCTGCTGGGCAACACTCTCTCATACAACATGCAGTCAGTGATATTCTTATGAATCAATCTTCAATTCTACACAAGCCACAGACATCCTTGGAGAGAAAAAAATCCATTCAGAAACCTGAGTGTACAACATTAAATGTTCAGCAGCTTAAAAGAACAGCCAGCTTCTGTGAATGCATCAGTCAGCAGTTAAACAAAAGCTACAGAACTTTTAGTAGTATTAAGCCAGCTAGAAGCCTCAAGGCAGGTAGAAATTGTGTAAAACATTGATAAAATTTGTTAGACTACAGAGAACCTTCCAAAACCTGAAAGTAGAAAAATCTGTTATAAACTAAATGGTTAATATCAGGCACCTAAAGTTGGGTTCCTTAGAGCAAAGGTATAAATTCTTACACTGAAAGAGAAATACTAGGCTAAGAAGCAAACAGAGAGCTAAAAACGTGCTATTTAGTAAATGAGCATCATTTTAATCATTTAAAATTGTCAGAAAAGCTGCAAACATAATCTTTGAGAAATAGGACATTCATTAAGAACATTGTTAAATTACCAATATTATTTGACTAATTAGAGTGAAATAGTCAAATGCAAAAGAAGATTGTATTGTAAGTCACTATTTTGAAGGGCAAACAAATTATTGTTGTGCAACTGAAAATAATCTAAGTGGTTCTAAAACTTTTTTAACTTTAAAAAGGCCCAAATCTCATGAAAAAGAAGTAGAAAGGGCACAAATTGTCCATTTGTTTAAAAGGGCATGAAACCCACTAAGATGAAGGGTAAAAGTACACAAACAATCTCTTCCTCCAACTTGGAAAGAATAAAAATACAGAATTCCTTCCTTTTAAAGCACAACAATAATCTTAAAATCTTCAAGAACTATAGGGATGCCTATCTTTGTGCAAAAAGACCAATATAAGAACTAGGAGCAGGAGTAGGCAATTCAGTCCCAATTCAATTCTACCAATTAATGCCGTCATGGCTATTCTCATTTCAGCCTCAACTTCACTTTCCTGCCTGCTCCCGAAAACCAATTAACCCATAACTGATTAAAAATCTGTCTATCTCCTCGAATTTATTCAGCATTCCGGTGTCCACCACATTGTAAATTTCACAGATTCATGAAATAATTCCTCTTCATCTCTGTCTTAAATCTGCATCCCCCCACCGAACTTAGCTTAAAACTATGACCTCTCATTCCAGATTGCCACAGAAGAGAAGCATCTGCTCTATATCTACTTTGTCAATTCCCTTTAGCATCTTATGTACCTCAATTCGATCTCCTCTCAATATGATCTCAAGTGTTCCTGGAAATGCTCAATTGAATCAGGCCATCCTTCAGTGATGTTTTTCCTGAGTTTCTGTCATGAAGAATCCTTTGCTGCTTTTCATTGCAGCTTCTGGTACTTGCATTGTGCAAATAAACTTACTGGGTCAAGTAAGTTAACTTGCACACCCTATACCCACTGTTTTCACTGGATAGGATAGCCCACTAAATGCATTTGATGTCACCATCAGGTTATCTCACTTGTCTCTAATCTCATGGCTGTAACTTGGATCTTTATTGGTAATGCTACAATCTTAGCAATGCATGAGTCAACAATTTTTTCAATGTCAACTCACCTCCAATGGTTTGTTATCAGTCTCTATAGCAAATGTTTTGAAAAATAGGTACGAAAATGCAGGACTCAAAAAAATTAAAGCTAATGCTTTCTCCTCAATGTTTGAGCAGTTGGACTGTGCTGCTGACAGAAGTTTTGAAGCAAATGCAACTCGATTGCCATTTTGTAGTATGCATGCTTCCAGATCTTTCTGTGAACCATCTATCTCCAGAGAGGTTGCTTGCTCAGGCTGTAAAGTTGCAAGTTTAATGCATCCAATGGTAACTGTTTGTTTCAGAGCTTCAGAAAGGACGTACTGCTCCTTATGCCATAGAAAAGGCTGCATTTTGAGTGAAACTGGGTATGTAGACTGATAAGAAATTGAAGAGACATAAACATCTTTGAAGATCATTCTTGTCTTGAGGTATTGTCGTCGATTTAACTTCAATCAAAATGTAGTCAGGATGCACTAGAATAAAGAACAAATAAGTTGATCTCTGACATATTGATGTGACATTTTTGACTTTTGCACACCAGGCCTACATTGTGCTGCCTGTGATTTTAATCATGCTATTGCATTGTTCTTCCAATGACAGTGATGTCATCAGCAATACACATACATTTGATACAGCAGATGAAATGTAATCCAATACGAGCTTGATTAAATTCCTGACTAAAATATAGCCCAAAGTGGAATCTTTTTAAAGAGAATCATCTGACAGGAGTGTGGAATATAGTGAGTTCTTGTAACACCTGTGCAAGATATACAGACCAGTAACCATGCTTGGCATCAAACTTCAAGAAAAAATTTACACTAGCAAATCTTTTATTTTGTTCTTTTGAAGTGGGTCTTTCATAACAGCATTGTTTCAAAGTTGCGTTTGTGTGAATCAAGACATACACTCAAAGATGCATTCTTCTTTAAGACATATTATTGAGCCACATCCCCAGTCCATGAGCAACTGAACTCTCAATTATTGCATCTCACTCAATTTTATTCTGCCCAATTCTCAGTTTGTCTATTAAGAGGACACTGCACATGCATTGTCAGTCAATGTGATAAACTCCAGTGGTTAAAATGTTGTCAACAAAGTCCAAAAACATACATCAAAATCATAAATTACTGGAGAAACTCAGCAGGTCCGGCAGCAGTGGAGAGAAAATAGAGTTTTAATGTTTTAAGTGTAGTCACCCTTCTTCTGTTCAGTTCTGAAGTAGGATCACTGGACTCGAAACATTAAATCTGTTTTCTCTTCACAGATGCTGCCAGACCTACTGAGTTTCTCCAGTGATTTCTACTTTTGTTTCAGATTTCCAGCATCTGCAGCTCTTTGTTTTATTTTACCACCAAAAATATGTTTTCTTGTTCAGAATCTTACTCCAAAGCACATACCATCAAATCCAATGCCACTGATTACTTATTCCCTATTGAAATTTTAAACAAGGCAATTTCACTCACATTAGTCAGGGCATTGCCTTCAGATATGAACTAGCAAATGGTTGTTACTTATTTTGTTGAATTGAAATAGACATTCTGTGTGTATATGGCCTTTTTGTCTGCAAAGAACAGGGCCCTGGGTGTTATTATATGTATCTTCCAGTGCACACAAGTCTGCTGGACTATGAGCTGAAATGACAGTCCTAAATTTGTTCTCAGCATAATTCCTCTCACATTTTAGATTATCCAGCAAATGTTGTCCAGTTGCAGATTCACACCTGATGTTAGAAACTGTGTTGTGAGTTTTGCTAAGCACTGGCTGGTAGGGTATAATCAGTAGCTTGCTTCTTGCGAACAGCTGAAGGGACATCCTATTTGATATGATCCACCACTCCGGGATTTACAGCCGACGTAACTGGCATTACACTGGCATTAAAATTCCAATACCACATTACACATTTGTGTGATAGGCAGGATGAATTTTTGGCTTGATGGCAGCATCCTGTTTATGGCAAACACAATTCATGTCGCTTCTGCACAGCAGCGTTGTGGAACAGCTAGCACCCCCTGATGCTCAAACCTTTGAGATACCTTACCTTTCCTGGGTAATCGGAAGTAGACTGCACATTTTTCCAGACCAAGAGAAACCACATTAGGGGCTTCCATGTATTTGCACATCCTGATTAATTATTCCTTAAATAAACCAACTCATGTTCTCACTCAATTATCTTCAATTCAAATATAAACATTGCCTGTTCCCCATTCCACTTGACCTCAGATATCCTTGCCAGACCTTACCAGATAAAACAAATAGGTGTGCATCCTTCTTCAGATACAGCTTCTTTGAAACTGCATATATTATCAAAAATTCTGGATATTACATAAAAAACATAAACCAAAATTGCTAGAGAAACTCAGAAGTTCCGGCAAGTTTATTTTCTCTGGATATTTTGATGTTAAGTCATGAATTGAAGTGATTGGCAAAGGTTCTGACCTTTATTTGTTTTCTGATATCCGACTGATTTCATGAATTCTGGCTAGGGCTAGGTCGCAGCATCTTAGGTAGAACCTGTGGTCACTTTTCCAGCAGTGTCACAACATAGAATATCTACGGTGACCAAACATGTTGATTGAACTTCCGTGCAAGCACTATTGATCCTGCACATGGAGGTGGTGCCCAATTATATACTGAAAAGTGTTACATTTGTATGTTTCAACATTGTTTCCCATGATTATTGATATGTATTTTTAGGAGTCATAGGAGCAGAATATTGGCACTTGCCCCTGTGTCAGTTTCTGCCAATAATGACCAGTCATCCACCATTTGCAAAAACTTTGGATGGTGTGATGATATCAATACTTTCCACAAGATTTATTGTATAAAGTATGTTCATCACTCTTTTTTTTGTCATGTACAAGGTCAGATTCTTGCTTCGGTAATTGAAGAACAAGTGGTTGAAGTCCTGCTTCAATTGTAAGGAAAATTGATGGGAGCTCATCTGGACTATTGTGCAGAGCTCTGGTCTGAGGAAGGATATATTTGCCATAGAGTGTATGCAGCAGAGGTTCACCAGATTCATTCCTGGGATGGAGTGGCTGTGAGGAGAGATTAAGGAAATTCTAGCTGGGTTCTCTGGAATTTGGAAGAGTAAGAGGTGATCTCATGGAGACTTACAACACCCTTAAAAGAATAAACAGACTAAATGCACAGAAGACGTTTCCCCCTGGACGTTTAATCCAGGAACACAGGCTCAGAATGAAAGGCAAGCCATTTAAGACTAAGATGTGGAGAATGATGAATTTTTGGAATTCTCTGCCCAAGAGGGCTGTAGATGTTCAGTCATTTAGTAAACTCAAGTCAGAGATTTCTAGTTTCTAATGACATCAGTGGATATTGGGATACTGCAGGAATATGACGTTGAAGGAGATGATTCACATGATCTAGAATAGCAGAGCAAGCTCAAAGGGCTGAATGACCTATGCCTGCTCATTTATTCCAATGTAATACACATGAAATGTAAATAACTAGACATACTATGTAATAAATCTATTCTATTTAACAAAATCGAGCTTCTTTCCCACTCTTTGTGTGGGTGTCCTTCTTCATGTGGTGTCAGCAACTTATATTGAAACCAATAAGAAAGGTTGTTGATGATGAACCTATCCAAGTGGACACAACCACAAAATATACCACACTGACTGCAGTGAGGATTTTGACATATTTGCCAACATCCAGTACCTATCTGGTCTCCAGGTGAGATAGAGCTGAGGCATTCAACTGACAAAGTATAAAAGCATCAGTTGTGGCAGGCCCTCGAATATATGAATTCATGTGTGAAAAGCTTTGCTCACAAACAAATGAGCAGCACCTTTCAGCAATTAAATGGGAGGCGGGTGGTGGTTTACAGTTTATATTAGCATGGGCCTATACACATGGGGATGGGAAACCACATGGTTTTAATTAATATCACCAATAGTCCTTAGGAATCCACAACCTTAAAATGAAATGTGATGGCTTTCATTACAGCTAATGCTCCTCCTTTTCCTCCAGCATATGGATCTTTCCAGAAGGAATCTCCATGAAAAATCTAAGTGAAGAGTCCTCATCCCAACCTCAGAATTCTTTTCAAATTAAGTGTTTTCTAATGGTAATGCAGAACGGAGAGGAAATCCTCCCAAGTCTGAGCAATAGTTTCCAAAAATTTTCAGTGAACAGCTTCCCTTTAACAAACTGCAACCATTTTGATGAATACATCTGAGCAAAAAATGCTCCTGAAATATTGGCACATCCCAAGTGTTCATGGGGAAACAGAATTTCCAACAGGTCACATACTCCTGTCTTAACTGGATCATTTGCTGACAGCTGCTATTGGTCGGTGATGGGGTTGGGGGGGGCTACTGGGGAGAGGGAGAGGGAGGTGAGGGGAAAAGGCACTGCACCAGGATGCCCTGGAACTGAACAGATTATCAACTGAGCAGTTTTCTAGGAGACTCGAATAGAATTAAAGTTTCTGATCCCACCACTGTCTCCAACTGTGTTTCACTTACACACAACATAACCTAGAAATTTAAAAGCCTTTTCCTTTAGATGACAAGAGGAAGACAGTAGATGTATGGTCCTGGAGTCACCAAGTATGGCATGAGTCTGTTTAATTTGAATGCTCCAACTAAGACCGAGGGCTTAATCAATACTGCTCTGTTAGCAACTTAAAACAATAACACCAGTCACATTTCAATGAGTGCAAATACCTTTCCTCTCACAGGATTTGATGGCACACCATAAAATTGTGGAATTTAAACATAACAGGTTTCTAACCACCAAATTAAAAGCTGCTTAGCATTTTTCCTTTGCAAAAGTTGCTTGGATAACTGATGTGACAATGATACAACCTTTCATTGTTAACTAACTGTTATGGTGCACTCATTAATGACAATGGATCACAAAGCAACAGAACACATTTACATCCGTTCTTCACATTTCCTTAATTGTTTACAACACTCTTTGCTGCAACAACAGCTAAATGTCAATGCACTTATGAAACTGTCAGATCAGCCATGAACTTAGTTTTCTGCTGTTCTTCTCTGTTCTCCCTGCTGATTGATCATGTTTTACTCCCTGAATTAATAATCTGGAAGAGTGAGTACACTAAGAGGCTATAAAATCATTATAATACATGAAACCATTTTTAAAAACAGAAAAGATCTTTTACAATTTTGTTTAGCTGTGATTAAATGGAAAGACTTTGCTATTTCTCAATGACTTTGATGTTTATACCTTGAACATCATTCACACAGGTATTCCATGTATGAAATTCATACAAATTAAGACCTTACAAAATTTTACCGTTGTGAAATTAAAAAAAAAAATTTGTTTTCACTCACCTAAGAATTACAGGTCTTGAATGCATTGCAAACAAACCATATCTTCCACATGACCTTGCAAAATACTTTGGTGAACAGCCTATTAGTGTTTCCGTGTTACAAATTTAAATAAAATATTATAACCATAGTGTCAGTTCCCACTTAAAATAAGTGCCCTTTGAGTGTTGATTCCCTCCAGCACACCCAGAGGGGAAGTCAAAGTTCCTGTCTAACTAAAGTACACAGCAAATGCTCTTTCTGTCAGAGATGCTTGCTTTCATCAGCTTTATAACAGAAGTTCAAACATATCATGGAGAATGAATCTGGCAGGTCTGACAGAGAGCTTTGGCATGTCATGTGATCCAATAAAAGCTAAATTAATATCACTACATGTCATCACAAGAAAGCTAGGGTTCATATTAACCCCTAAACAATCCAACACTGCATATTTTCTGTCAACTAATTTGCTTCATTTTTATTAGCTGAATAAAGGTTAATGAACAAATACTTAAAATTTTGACCAACAGTAATTATTTTTCAAGCCAGCAGATCAGAAAAGTGTTAACTCAAGCTTAAGAACATCGTCTTGTGTGATTTACTAATATTTTTAAGGCATACTTGTCTTCAAGCTGTAAGAAGTACTTTCAATATTATTTTCTCCTCACAGCATATAACATCAATAACACAGAAAATAACACAATATCAGAATGATTACAGGGTACTAACCTTAACATAGAATTTGAATGGCACCATTAATTTCACTAGTATCCTTTTTCAAAGTGTAAATTAATAGAATTCTATCAGAGTTTCCATTTGGTGTTTATGGAGTAGTTGTGAATGCTGACTGGGTACTTGATGTACTCAAGTAGATAAAACCGGTGTGTAAGAGGATCACATAAGTTGGTCCTACACTGCATGTAAAGGCAAAGGGAGCACTCCAGTTCTTTTAAACAATTTCACCTCCAATTTCTACCCTGCCCTCACTTTCACCTGGTCTATCTCTGACTCCTCCCTTCCCTTCCTTGACATTTCTGTTTCCATTTCTGGGGATAGACCGGCCACTAATATCCATTACAAACCCACTGACTCCCACAGCTACCTGGACTATACATTCTCACACCCCACTTCCTGTAAAGACTCCATTCCATTCTCTCAGTTCCTCTGTCTCCGTCGCATATGTTCAGATGAGGCCAACTTTGACAAGGGAGCCTCCGAAATGTCCACATTCTTCCTCAACCGAAGTTTCCCCAGCTCCGTTGTCGACAGGGCCCTCAATCGGGTCTGACCCATCTCCCGCACTTCTGCCCTCACCCCTTCTCTTCCCTCCCGCAACAGCAATAGGGTTCCCCTTATCCTCACCTACCATCCCACCAGCATCCACATTCAGAAGATCATCAGACGCCATTTCTGCCACCTCCAGCATGATGCCACCACCACACAAATATTCCCCTCCCTTCCCTTGTCTGCCTTCCGCAGGGATCGTTCCTTTCCGGACACCCTGGTCCACACTTCCTTCACCCCCAACACCTCCCCACAGCCCTATGGCACCTTCCCCTGTAATCGGCGAAGGTGCAACACCTGCCCATTTACCTCCTCCCTCCCCAGTATCCAAGGGCCCAAACATATCTTCCAGGTGAAGCTACACTTCACTTGCACTTCCCAGAATCTAGTCTACTGCATTCGCTGCTCACAATGTGGTCTCCTCTACAGTGGGGAAACAAAGCGTAGACTTGGCGACCGCTTTGCAGAACATCTATGTTCTGCTCATAAAAAAGACCCTGAACTACCTGTTGCCTGCCACTTCAATGCACCACCCTGCTCCCTGGCCAACATCTCTGTCTCCGGCTTGCTACAGTGTTCCAGTGAATCCCAACGCAAGCTGAAGGAACAACACCTCATTTTCCGCTTGGGGACCCTACAGCCCTCCAGACTCAATATTGAGTTCAATAATTTTAGGGTCTAAATTCTCCCATGTCCCAGCCCCCCACCCCACACACCAGGCCTGTTACCACATAGCCTGCCACTACACACCCCCTGTTGTCAGTCACTAACAGTCCCCATTAACAACTATTCACCTTGCCAGCCTGATCGTTAGCAACTGTCTTTCTCTCTCTTTGGGCTCTATCCTATCGTTTACTCCCTACCCCACCCACCTCCCTATTTTCTGCATATAAAATGATGTTTTCCCAGCCACCATCAGTTCTGAGGAAGGGTCACCAGACCCGAAACGTTAACTCTGTTTTCTCCTCCACAGATGCTGCCAGGCCTGCTGAGCTTTTCCAGCAACTTTGTTTTTGTTTCACTCCAGTTCTTTTGGTGGGAGCCTCCAACAATTTCCTTAAAATAAACTGTTGATTTCATTGAGTAAGCCTGAGAACACTGTATAAGTAAAGGGATTGCAATAGACATACAAGTTGCAAACAGTCAGGATATCACCCTTCCACAGACACAGGTCACAGGTCTAATGCTACTTTATGTACAGAAACAAGTCACTGTAGATGCCAGAAATCTAAAGTAAATGAAGTAAATGCAGGAAACGCTCAACAGATCATGCAGCATCTGGTGGGAGAAAAAGCTTCAGTTTAATGACTGAATATATGCACACGGTTTTATTTTATTCATTCACACGATATGGGCATCGCTGGCTAGGCCAACATTTATTGCCCATCCTTAATTACCCAGAGGGCAGTTAAAAGTCAACCACATTGCTGGGGTCTGAAGTCACATTTAGACCAGACCAGGTAAGGACAACAATTTCCTTCCATAAAGGACATTGGTGAATCAGGTGGGTTTTGCCAACAATTGACAATGGTTTCATGATCATCATTAGACTCTTAACTCCAGACTATTTCTTTTTTTCTGAATTTGGCAGGAATTGAAACCAAGTATCCAGAATATTGCCTGTGACTCTGGATTAATAGTCTGGCATATTGAACACTTCAGGATTTATTTTATGCTGTTTGACTGATAATTTTAATTCACAGAAAGTACACTTTAGGAGAGAGAGGAATGGCTGCTCAATGTTCTTGGTTGCAAGGCTTTAGGATGAGAGAAAGAAGGAGGGTAAAAAAGGAGGGTGGCAATTTTGTCAAAAAAAAACGCAACCAAAGCTGTGAAGAGGAATGTACAGAGGATCATGAAATGAGGCCAAATAGAATGAGCTAAGGAATGAAAAGGGAGAACACATACTGCTGGGAGTGTATTATAGATCCCCAAGCAGTTAGATGGAGAAAGAAGAGAAAATATGTCCACATGGATCTGAGCAAGGCTTTTGATGAGATTCCACATGGCAGATTGCTTTAAAAAATAAAAGCCCATGGGATCCAGGAAACTGTAGCAAGCTGGATATAAAATTAGCTCAGTGACAAAAAACAAAGGATAATTGTCGATTGGTCTTCCAGCAACTGGAAGGCTGTTTCCAGGGGATGCTGCAGCATACAGCACTAGGTCCCCTGCTTTCTATAATATATTTATTAATGACTTGGATGTAAATGTAAGGGTGTGATGAAGGAATTTGCAGATAGCACAAAAATTGATTGTGTGGTCAATAGGGAGAAGTGTAGCTTCAGATTGCACAAAGTTATCAATGGAGTGGTCAAGTGGACAGATAGGTGGCAAATGAAATTCAACCCAGTAAGGTGTGAAGTGATGCATTTTGGAAAGTCAACCAAAGTAAATTAATGCAAAATAAATGAAAGAATACTGAGAGGTGAAGAGGAACTGAGGCACCTTGGCATGAATGTTCACAGATCTCTGACATGTCGTTAAGATGGTTAAGAAGACATATAGAATGCTTTGTTTTATTAGCTGAGGTGTAAAATATAAGATTATAAAGCTATGTTCAAATTGTATAAATCATTAGTTTGTTCACAATTTTAATACACTAGTCTGCACAACACATTACAGATAGAAAGTAATTGCTATACAGGAAATGCAAAAGACATTTCTGGGGACATTGCTAGGACTGGAAAATTCCAGCTTTGAGGAAAGAATGGATAGTCTTAGGTCGTTCTCCTTGGAACAGAAGAGGCTATGGGAGATTTGATTGAGAGTTACAAAATTGTAAGAGATCCTAGTGTTAGTATGATGGTAGTTGGGTAGGCAGTATATCCCAGATACCAGCAGATCACATCAAGCAGCATATCCCTTCGGCTTTTTGCAACAACCATGCATTGACTGTGTCCATCACTGAGTTTGTGAACTCACAAGTGTCCAATGGGGGTAGGTCTGATTCTGCAACTGGACAACATTTGCTGCATAATCCTGAGTGTGTACTGAATTACACTGACAACCAGCTGTGGATTGTCAGTTGGACTCGTAGTGTGGTGCACTTTTGTGTGCTGGAGGCTGCATAGGGCCCTTTTCTTTTCAAACAGAAAAAGCATGTGCATACACTGCAAGTAAAACAAGTGGTAACTAATTGCTGGTTTATTTCTCAGGGCAACATCCTAGCCAATTAGAACTAAACTGCCTGGTTTGAAATCTAATCAAAATTTGGCAGTTAATATTATCCATCAATCTCCATGGCAACACCTCCATCAAGAATGTCAAAGTCCGGTGGCCAACAAATCAACAGTTTCCTCTTACACAATACAAATGTTGATTTCCCCTTTACTGGTATTCTTGAAAATTGTCCTGATGCGTGTAAGATGAAAGCTTTGACTAAATATGTCTTTTTTCAGCATTACTTTAGCTCTGTACTAGCAAGCAACACTTTTATGTGCTTTTTTTTAGTTCTTATGTTTACATATTAGTAACAGATCCCAGATTTGAGCTTCATAAGGAGAATGTTTAAAATAGAAGTATTCATAATAATTTATTTTTTAAAATGTATTGTAACAATTTAGTTTGTTTGCATTGTGCTTGAAACAGGTGTAAAAATGCAAGAAATATAAAATGCATTAGCTATTAAAATAAAAAATCAAATGAGAAGGAAGAGATGCTTCTCATAACAAATCAAGTAGTGTTTTAATCAAATGGCATTGTTACAATTATTACTCAGGGTGGGAAGAGAGAGCATTAATTAGCCTCATTTTGGATTTCATATTGCTGTCAATTATCCTGCAACACCACTGTTAATTTCTAACATTTTCCTAGTAACGATCACTCAGATACAAAAATTGTGCATTTTCTTTGAGCGCTGCAAATGTCTGGTTATCTCATAATTTACATAATGTCCCCAACTGTTCGACTGCATAACTGTGAGCAATACACAAAACAGAAAATGAGTGTTATCTTTATCTCAAATGGACTCTGACAAGTCTACTCAGCATCTCATATTATTCATACCTTGCTCTCAACCATTAGTTTGCATCTAATTTTTTTTTCTGATTCAAAAGAATGTGTATTGACTCAGTTATACAGTTGAATTTGATTGTGCAGCATAAAGTTATTTTTGGCAACAGAAATGGACATGAGTTTCAACTGTTGCAAACTATGAAACTGCTTAAATGTGAGTGATTAATTGAGGTGTGAGTAATAAATAAATATAATCTGATTCACAAGTAGAAATAGACATCATAGGAACACTGGAAATGGGGGCAGAAGTAAGCCATTTGGTCCATCAGATCTGGTTTGCCATTCAATATGATCATTGCTGATTGTCAATGGCATCCTATGACTTTATCCCTTCACATCCAGAAATTAAGTTGTAAATGGTGGTAGACAATTAAACAACTAACTGGAGGAGATGGCTCCACAAATATCCCCAGCCTCAATGATGGATGAGCCTAACAAATCAGTGAAAAAGACAAGGCTGAAGCATTCGCGGCAATTTTCAGGAAAACGGCCAAGTGGATAACCTATTTTGGCTTCCTCCAGTGGTCCCCAGCATCATCAATGCCAGTCTTCAGCCAATTCGATTCACTCCACGATACAAGAAACAGTTGGAGGCACTGGATACTGCAAAGGCTATGGGTCCTGACAACATTCAGGCAATAGTACTGAAGACTTGTGCTCCAGGATTTGTCGCTTCCCTAGCCAAGCTCTTCCAGTACATTCATAATACTGGCATCTACCCGGCAATGTGGAAAATTGCCTACGTATGTCCAGTACATAAAAAGCAGGACAAATCCAACCCAGCCAATTGCCACCCCGTTGGTCTATTCTCAATCATCAGTAATGTAATGGAAGGTATCATCAACAGTGCTATCCAGCAGCACCTGCTCAGCAATAACCTGCTCAGTGACGCCCAGTTTGGCTTCCGCCAGCACCACTCAGCTCCTGACCTCATTACAGCCTTGGTTCAAACATAGATAAAAGAATCAAATTCCAGATCTGAGGTGAGAGTAACAGCCCTTGACATCAAGGCTGGGTTTGACTGGAAGTGGCATCAAGGAGCCCCAGCAAAACTGGAACCAATGGGTATCAGTAGAAAATTCTTCATTGTTTGGAGACATACCTGGCGCATAGGAAGATGGATGTAGTTGTTGGAGATCAGTCATCTCAGCTCCAGGACATCTCTGCTGGGGTTCCTCAGGGTAGTGTCCAAGGCACAGCCAAGTTAGAAGTTGGGAAGTTCGCCAATGATTGCAAAATGTTCAGCATAGTTTGCGACTCCTCAGATACTGAAGCAGTATCACTACCCCTTGACATATAATGGGTGTTATCATCACTGATTCCCTCACTATCAACATCCTAGGGGTCACCATTAACCAGAAATTCAACTCACCTCCTGACTTCCCAATGCCTATCCATCATTTACAAGACACAAGGCAGTACTATGATGGAATATTCCTCACTTGCGTGGATGAGTACACCTCCAACAAGCAAGATGCTTTTTAATATCCAGGACAAAGCAGCTCATTTAATTGGCACCACCTCCACAAGCTTCCACTCCCTCGACAACCGATGCTCAGTAGCAGCAGTGTGCACTATTACAAGATGCACTGCAGAAATTCACCAAAGATCCTTAGACAGCATATTCCAAACCTGTGATTATTTCCATGTAGAAGGACAAGGGTAGGAGATACATGGGAACACCACCACCTGCAAGCTCCCCTCCAAGACACTCACTATCCTGACTTGGAAATAAATCATCATTCCTTCACTGTTGCTGGGTCAAAATCCTGGAAATCCCCTCCTAAGAGGATTGTTGGTTGGTCAATGCACAGTTTGTGGACTGCAGCGATTCAAGGCAGCACACCACCACCTTCCCAAGGGCAATTAGGGATGACCAATAAATGCTGCCTAGCCAGTGATGCCTACATCTCATAAATGAATAAAAAAAAATTCTTTGTCAAATGTACTCAATGACGTGGCCACCTGGCTCTACGTGGTAGAGAACTCCATGGGTTCACCACACTTCACATAAGAAAATGTCTCTTTGTTTCAGTCCAAAATGCCTACACCAAATTCTGCAATTGTGAGGCCTTGTTCTAGACCCTCTGGCTGGGATGAACATTATGTTTGCCTCCAGTCTGTCCAGCCCAATCAGCATTTCTTACATTTCAATGAGAATCTCCCATTCTTCTTGACTCCAGTGAGTTCAGGCCCAGTCAACTGAATCTCTCCTCATATGAAAATTGTGCCATTCCAGGAATCAGTCTTCTGAATCTTCAATGTATTCCGTTTTTGTTCTTAGATAAGGAGACCAATACTACAGGTGTGGTCTAAGCAAGGTTGTGAACAGCTACAGCAAGATATTTTTGCTACTGTCCTCTTGCAATAAAAACCAATACATTTTACTTTCCTGGTACAGCATATCATGTAATATAGGTAAAAGTATTTATTTGTTGTAGGTTCACAGGGGGACTAAGGCATTCTAAAGAAATGAAATCCACCAATACATATTCATATTGTGAGCCCATTTGTACACCCAAAGCCAATCTCTTGCAGGCAAGAGTTAAAATATTGAAATGTTTGAGTCATACTAAGCCCTAAGATGTCAACCACAATTTGCAAGCGCAATATGAAGTGGATTTTGTTTGATGTGCTAGTGGCATCTAGCGGCAAAACTTTAATACTGAACCAGAATTATTTTATACAATTGGCAGGTTGTCTGGCTGATACAATGTTAAACTCCTTTATGGTATTTAATTGCGATGTCATCTGAGCACTGGACACTTGAACACATGGATCAAACTAATGTTATTTAACCTTCATTTGTAGTACGTTTCTGTGGAGCTAGGCATTTTGCATGTTATAATAAATATATTCTAAAATGAATTTCATTTAATACAGACTAAAATGGAACAAGAAAGAAATCTCAGTGGTTTTCTAATGGTATTATTCTGTGGATCTTCTAATAAAGTTGGGCTTCATGTTTTCATCATTCTGCTGAAGCTGAATTAAACTATGATCTGGTGCTGCTGAGATGTTGTGACATCATAGAAGTGAGAATTCTTTTTTATAAGAATGTCCACAGTGTTTTAAATTGAGTAACCCAATTGTCCGTGGGATATCAACAGTGTGTTAATTATCATTAATAATTTGACAAAAAAGTTGTCACAGTGCATCATGGAAACTGCTGATATAGGAGGAATATGAGCTAAATAAATTGGCCCCACAAGAAGATTGTAATGAATGCTTTCTTCCTAACAACACTCAGCCAATTAGCATGCACTTTTATGTTTATTTCGGTGTCTCTTTCTGATTTATCAATAAGAGCTCTTTTTAACTCTTATTCTACTGAAAAAGAATTGCATAAAAACTATTCTGAATGTTGTCTTTTCATCATTCAATTGCACCTAATAACTAGCACTAATTTTGTTCACCAGCAAAGCTGACTGAATTCTGTTTTGCCATTGCAGTGAGTAAGGAACTGTATTAAGAGCAATATTTCTGTGAGACATGGTTTATAGAACATTATAATCCAAGCAGGCCATAAACTAAATAATTGTGGTAAACAGAAGGTACCAAAATTAGACTTCCCACCTGTGTAACGGGGCCCACCACTGTCTTCACAGTCTCATCAGTTTATGCAGGCTGCAGTAGCATGGCCATCTTGATACTTGCAGTACTATTCTATCCTTCATTAATAGTTCAACTAAAATACCAGGCACCAACAATACAAACAAAAGCACTTCATTCAAACATGAAGAGAACTTGGCGCATCATCTTACAAGCAATGCTAGGCAGAATTACTTCTGTTAATTATTATTCAGTTATATCACTATAACCTTAATAATATAATCTCAGTTTTACCTGGCTACATAAAATTCTTGCAGTGATTTACAAATATAATCCAAAATTGGAATCTCCTGGTCTGACCCATTTACACCTAACTACAAGTGTGTTAACCATACACTATGGACATTCTTAATATGGTTCACAGCGGACAACATTACTCACTGTTATATGTCACGTAATGTTTTGCAAGTTACAGCGACCACCTTCTTAGTTTATATTACAAGCCATACCATAACATGCTGTTTGTGCCTATGTATAAATTACACACTACCTCTATTTCGATGTAAGCAAAATGCACAAAGGCATTTTGTCAACAACCCAGACCTAAACAAAACGCTTCTATCTACACATCATACAGGCAGTCCCCAGGTTGTGAACAAGTTCCATTTTGGAGTCTGTTCACTAGTTGTTTTGTTCGCAAGTCAGAACGCAATGCAGGACAATATGAAACAGCCATCCTAAAGTACTGGAAATGTTTGTACGTTAGATCTTTAAAACTACATCAGTGTATGGGATTGCATTCATAGGTATGAGTGTTCATAGGCTGGATGTTTGTAAATCAGGCAGCCCCTGCGCTAAGGGAAGCTCAGACACTGTTCCATGGTCAAAGCAGGGAAAACAGTAACTAAGTTTAAAAATGATTCCTTAGTTATTGTTTCATTTTACCAGGAATCATTGTTACCAGAACAGTCAATAATTTCTACTTATTCAACCATTAACTTCATCACAACAAAGAAAAGATGTTAAAATTGGGTGAGAAGATGTCAAGGTCTTCTACAATCAGGAAGTTCTTACATTCCATTGGCAGGTGCATAGAACTCCTTTGTCATTTACACCATTCACAATATATACCATGAGAAGCAATATGCAATACCCAATAGAAAGCAATCCCTTTACTTGACCTTCTTCTTCCAGAAACTACAGTTGTTAAATTTTATGTCCTTTTCCATAATTCCAAAATGCACTACATGTTCAACATGACCAGAACAAAAGTAAACAGCTTACTTGTGCAAAAATGAATTGGATAATTCTGTCACAGAAAGGCTCATGGGACCACTATGCTCTAGGTGCAGGTAGTGGCCACAGGTAGTATAAGAAGTCAGCTGATTGTGATAATTTCCAGATTTTCCACATACAGATAGACGACTGTACTGGGAATGCTGGATGACCCGTCCAGAGAATCAGCAGTTCTCAGTGATTTGCCTTCACAAGTATTTTCCACTGCAGGTTTTCCTGATACATTGAATATTACAGTAAGGAGAGACAGAAATAGACAGAGACAAACAGAGGGAGAGAAGCAGGACTTGTCTTTTTGAGAATTCGCTTCTGGGGGTATTGTGAAAGAAGGCAAATCTTTTGGGATGTAACATTATTCAGAGAGAGATTTAGTTGGAAAAACCTGGTTGGAGGTGGCAAAGCAAATTACTATGGGGCCCTACTTGATCAGCTGTACAAGACATTTTTATAGATGCTTGGAAATTTTCAGAGAAAGAACATCCACAGGATTTTAGCAGGCGTTGGCTAAGTGTCAATTTTAGTGAGTTCCATAGAGGGTTTCTCTTGTGAGCCATAGCAAGATTTCTCATGCTATTCTCTGCAGCTTGCCTAATTAGCTTTGTGCCATGCCTCTATGACGCCCACCTTGCAAAGTCTTCCTTCTCGCCAGAGACAGAAGTACTTGCCACAGTCAGTATCTCCTGGGATCTCCTGCCATTTTTAAAGCCAGGTCAGTTGTTGCCACTAGGACTTACATTTCACAGTATGTATAGTGGGAAGGAAACTGAAAAGACCCATAGGAGCACAGCTAACACTTCATTGTAAATGCAAGTGCACATTTATAAATGTATTGCTGTTTAAGATCCAAACTACACAGATTATTCTTCCTTACACTCATCCCACCTTAGAACACTTTCTTAGGGAAAACTATATTTCCCCAATATCCAGTGTAGCTCAACATCTTCTCACTGTCCAACGTTGGATCATGACATATTGGAAGGTTTTCAAACAGTAGAAAATGTTTCAGCAACAGCAAAAGTGAGGACAAAAATCAAAAGCTGCTTTTGTTTCTGGGAAAAGACAGGGATTCTTGCCATATGAATAGCAACAAATTTACAGTCAATCAAGGAGAACTGCACCTAACTCATATTTATTGGGACTGAATGTCAATTAAGTCCTATCCAGTTTATTGTGATTGACACTGCACTGCTCTACCATGCAGAAGTTGCTGTTTCTGCTGCTCAGTATTCTCATCCTCCTCCTCAGAAGACTGCTGCTACTCTCCCAGCTCTACAGTATCCATCACATCCCTTCCATGCCAACTCCAGTTGTGCAGAGCACAACATGCAAAGATTATGTGGCACACTCCATATGGAGTGTCCTATGGCAGCCCCACACACAACCCCACCACCTCATCATTACCATCCACCCCCATACTGACAGATCCATACATTGGAACCTTATCTTGAGGAGGCCGAGTCTGTTCCACCATAGCCCTGATTGATGGTTGGGCTGCATTGTATCTATGCTGCCCTTCAAGCAGGGGGCTGCATAATAGAGTCATCAGCCTGGTATCCCATGGCTAGATTTTACTAGAAAATGGGTAAACGTCATTTTCATTAAGATTCATGGAGGGTTTCTCTTTGCAAGGCCCAATGGAATTTGTTGTGCTATCGACACAAATTTGCCTCATTAACCAACTTCCTACGATGCTGCACTCAACCAGTGCCAATCTGATTCTCCCATTCTCTGTAGGCACAAGTACTTGCCGCTGCCAGAAGTTCCCTGGATTCCTGGTGATGATGCTATCCTCACAAGGCCATTGTGCACCCGTTCAAGTGCTGGCAGTCCAGAGCTGCTCTGTTTGGTTTATGACATTTACACCAGACATAGCAGCTCAGGGAAAAATAGTACCCACTTTGTGAACTGGGACCTGGAGATCCTGGTGGATAAGGTGATACAGAGCAAGGCCTTCCTCATCCCCTGGAGGCCACGACACCAGACCCTGTCAGTCTGGTCTGCAGGTGCCACCTGGGATCTTACTAGGCTCTGAATGACTTGGGCTATGGTAAGAAATTTCAGAAAATCAGGTGAGGAATTGAACGAGGTCCTTCTCTATTTTGAGACCAAAACATCATATTTTCCAACCAAGTCCCAGACATTGAGACAAGATTCATGTTAACTGTGAAGGGTTTCTTAACAGGGATTGTCACTCATTATCGCCATACTTTCTACCTAATCCCACCTCATTAACATGCAGGCTCCTATTCTTCCACTCATTAGATGAAAGCCAGTTGGCAACAATTCCCAAGGCAGTGTGGTCTCAACGACCCAGAGAAACATGCAGAAATGCTATTAGAATGTCAATGACCTGCTCTGCTTCAGCACAGTAAGTGCCATTATGTTCTCTCTACTATCCCAAACCTGTTATATCTCCACTATTACACCCACTTCCTGCCAAAGCTCAGGCTCTACAACTTTTACTTTCATAAGTAACGTCCTCTCTCATTTGAAGTTACCCATCTGATGCCCCCGGCATACTAATTTTGCATAGCCTCATATTGTCTCACTCAGGACAAGTCACCACCTCTCCCTCCACCTGCACCAGTACTAATAGCCACTTACAACACCCTCAATTCCTCCCTCCAGGAGAAAATAGTCCACAGGAGGGAAGAAAGAGCAAAGACGGGTGGTGGGATGTCTCAAATTCAGTTATAGTGAAGTAACAGTATGTATTTCCAAGTTAAAATGGTGAGTGGTTTGGTGGAGAACTTATAGATGGTGATTTTCCCATGTACTTACTGCTTTTGTCCTTCTAGGTGATGGTGGTAGTGGGTTTGGCAGGTGCTGTCTGAGGAACTTTGGTGAATTTTTGCACTGTTGTTATTGAGTGCCAGTAGTGGAGGGAGTGAATGTTGGCGGATCTGATGCAAATCAAGCAGCCTGCTTTTTCCAGAATGGTATCAAGCTGCTTGGAGTTGCACTCATCCAGGCACCTGGAAAATATTCAATCCCACTCCTGACTTTCACCTTGTAGATTATGGACAGGCTTTGGGGAGTCAGGAAATGAAACATGCAATGTAGGGTTCTTCAAGTTGCAATGTTAGATTCTTTTTTATTGGAAATTGTCACTGCCTGGCATTTGGTGTGAATGTCACTTGCCACTTGTCAGTCAAAATCTGGATATTGTCCATGTCCTACTGCATTTTGACATGGACTGCTTCAGTGTCTGAGGAGTCACAAATGGTGCTGACCTTATAATGGAGAAAAGGTCATTGACGAAGCAGCTGAAGATGGTTTGGCCTAGGACACTCCCCTCAAAAAATTCAGTATTTACATTTGTTATCCAATCTGCCTCTCAGCATGCTGCCTCCAATCCACAGCACTGATATTCCCAATTTCCCTCCTACAGCAATAGCCCCTGATAACTACCCCTTGACTTAAATTGACCTGACACCCAGGAATGTCTGTGGCTAACCCCCGCTTGACTTGGATGGACAGTCCTGACTGACGAGTGACTAGACCTCTGACTGACACCTGACTGTACAGCTCCTCAATTGACTTACCACAGCTCCCTGGAGTAGGTGCACTGAACTTGCAGAACTGACCATGCCCACTTCCCAGACCTATTTCTTTTGCAGACCATGCCGAACTTGACCACTGCAAGATATTTCATGAAAATTGTCCAGATAAATGTTACAAATACTAATGGGAAGATAATGGAAAAGTGAAGCAATGTTATGAGTCAAAGATGAGAATCTTACGAGTTGGTTGACATGATTGTGATCCAACATATTTGGTCCTCCCAATTGAATTGTTTTCCATCATTGTTGCTAGTTTTCTGTGGCTCCATTCAAACAAACTCTACAATGCTTTTCTGCCTGAAATCTTCATGATCTCCCAAAAATTTCCCTCTTTCATTCGACTTTGTATAGCATATTTTGATGCTGTCATTGTTGAAGCTGAGGAAGCTTTAATTCTTGTCCCATTTCTGCTAGACACGGCAGATCTCTTCAACAGAAACAAATATAACACTGAGATAGGCAGCCATGAGAAACTTTCCCAACCTCACTGTCACAATGAGCATAAACAATCTTTTCCTCACACTGATGCAATGAATATGGACCATCATTTCACCAGACTGTAACAATGAATGTAGGCAAGCTTTTCCCAAGATTGTCTCAAAGAAAGTAGACAATATTTTCTTCATACCGAACTTAGATAATCCTTTGCCCAGGTTGTCATACTCATTGTTCAACCTTTGCTCCAGTAGCTCAATGCCAAGTCATACACATTTGTGGAAATGCAAGCAGGTTCAGAAGTATTCCAGCAAAAGGGCACTTGCACTGTGTCCTACATCAATTGCACACAGGATTAAAGATTCAAAATGCATGTTGTAAGTGCAGTACTCCTATTGGTACTTGGTATTTCAGCTGTTGTAAGCACTAGCCTAAAAACAAGTCCCATTTGTTTTCAAACCTGCAGCTTTAAAATAAGGTTACTGACATTAATGGCAGATATTGTGAAGAAAAATGTGATAAAATTTTAAAACTTAAACTTGCTTTAAAGATATTTTAGCATTTGCGTTTTGTATGATGAGAAATTTATTAAACACCATAAAAATTGTTAATGAATGAGATATGCATTAAATTGTGCCTATATAGAAGAAAGAATAAGTCATAAGCGATGAAATCATAAGTGGCATACGTCATTCAGCATTGGTATTGTCAAGCTTCTATGTCATTTTATGCCACAACTGTATTAAAGTTATCAATTACAATGCAGCATAAAGGCAATGGACCTGAAGATAATTTTCCTACATCAGTATATGTTCAATGGTATTGTTCATGGTGTGTAGGACCACCTGGGTGCAACAAATAGAGGAAAATTGGATAGGGACGATTGCATGCCCACAAGGGACCTCAGTCTGATTTTCCACTCATTAACTTAAATGGACAGAAATTTGAATGGGTTACATTATGGGGATGCAATGCTCTTTGCTTGATTTTCCTTGATTTGCTACACCAGGCTATTCAACACACAGGTAAATGAGCATTAAAATCTACCCCTTTACTTTCAGTGAGTGAGTGATAATTGGCATGGCAACTGAATGCCATAGAAAGTGTCTTTAGTGAACATTATCATTTTTTTCTTGTGATTGAACTAAAAATAATTGACTATACGGAGATTCTACAATCTGATTGGCCTTGCATCGCATGTTTCTGACATCTGATTGGTTAATGTGACAATAGTCTTAAATGCATAAGGTGATTAGCCAAAGGGAATGCGTAAGGAAAACATAATCCTATAGTATAAAGTAGTTTTGTTAGTTTTATAAATTCTTACAAAACCGTAGTTACTACTTTTCAATAATAATTGATTGTGTGTGTACAGCTTTGGAATAATTCTTAGAAGCTTATTAAGGCATTGAATAAATGCAAATAATGCTTTTCTTTTAACATACATAGATCAGTGCCTTCATTAAATGTTTTACATACACTGGATTCTCACTTACATTTTCATGTGATCTTGTTTCATTTTAATTACTTTGAAGAATTCTGAGAAGGGAATTGTAAAACATTCAATACATTAGTTGAAAAATAGTGCAAACACTTCCCATTTGAAAACATGTGCATAATTTTAATAAAATGTAACTTCATAGCTACACAATTCAAAATTAATTCTGACAGCAGTAGGTTCAGTCTCTTATTTTTAATCATTCAACACATGCAAAGGCTAGATTGAGATCATAGCAATTTTGATTGCATTTACAAAGCTATAATGATAAAATATTGTGCAAAGAGATAGATGAATCATAGAATCCCTACAGTGTGGAAACAGGCCCTTCAGCCCAACAAGTCCACTCCAACCCTCCAAAGAGCATCACACCCAGACCCATCCCCCTAACTCTGCATTTCCCATGGCTAACACACCTAATCTACATATCCCTGAATACTATGGGCAATTTAGCAAGTCAAATCCGGACATCTTTGGACTGTGGGAGGAAACCAGAGCATCTAGCAGAAACCCATGCAGACCCAGGGAGAATGTGTGAACTCCACACAGAAAGTTACCTGAGGGTGGAATTGAACCCATATCCCTGGTACTATGAAACAGTAGTGCTAGCCACTGAGCTGAAGTGCTAGAATACTAGAAGACTGAAAATATTGAGCAGTAGAGATAATTTCCAAAGCACAGAGGACAATATTTTTAATCTTTGCACACAGCTAATTTCAGTTAATAACTGATTTTTTAGACAATTATTTTGCTATGCAAAACACATATTTATGTAATAATCTGAGAGCAAGTCAGTACATTGGTATACAATTTTTTTATGTCCTTTAATATAACATGCATCTATATAAATCAAATATAGTTCATAATCTAATCTGAAGTGGAGGTACCCAATTTATAAGGAAGGAATATTACAGAATGCAAAAGAAATTGGGACATAGTTAACAATGATGGATGCTAAAGAAGTGTTTTTTTTAATGGTTAATAACTGTTGAATTCCAGGCCTCAATTCCAGGATCCTATCCAGTTTCCCAAACGTTGCTACAATCCTAGTTCCAAACCTAAGTTTTCATCATGTTTATCAGCACTGAATCAATTGGAGGCTCTCATCTCAATCCATATTTTAAAACCCATAATCTCATCTCAATGCCCAACCGAAAACTAATGCCTGTCCTTGTCCAAACGCAAACATCCCTCATCTGCTAGCTATTTTGATGTTAAAATTGACCCAAACCTGAAGTCCTCTTCAATATTGGCTCTTGATGCTTTGCTGTATTGAAATGAGGATGGCCCCTGCAAACTGTAAAGTAACAGGTCTCACCATTCAGCCATGGTGGGGACTAACTACATTCTACTCTACCCATGTGCCTTAAAATATTTGCAACTAAATTTTTAGATCCAGTTTTGTTCACAGTTTCATTTACACCAAAATCCATTCTTTTATCTTTACTGTTTTATGTCCAGTAACTGAATGTAAATTTTGAATATTATTCATAACTGAGGTTGAGATGGAGGAGGTATTTGCCATTCTGTATTTTTTAAATAATAATGTTCATCTTACACCAAATATGACAAGCATTCACTAAAAATCCCAATATACTGGTCAGTCATATTCAGTATTGACGAGCCCATGTTCACTTCTAAAGCAGAATAAAGCAATTATATAATATATTGAATTTCTTCCCCAAATTGAACTCACAGTGTTACAATATACAAGTTTAAAAAAATATGTTTTGGCCCTGCTGATTTAATCTAAGACAAAAATAGAGGAATGAAGAAGATCACAAAACCCTGCTCTGAATTCTGCACAGCAACACTGGTATCCATCTAACCATGTAGAAAATTGCTTGGGTATGTCCTACACACTAAAAGCAGGACAAATTCAACTCAACTAATTACTGCCTCATCAATCCACTCTTAATCATCAGCAAAGTAATAGAAGGTGTCATCACCACTGCTTTCAAACAGCACCTGCTCAGCAATAACCTATTCAGTGAGACACAGTTTGGTTTCCATTAGGGTCCTGATATCATTTCCAAACATGGACAAATGAGTGAAATTTCAGAGGTGAGCTGAGAGTGACTGCCCTTGATGTCAAGTTCACGCTGACAGATTGTGGCATCAAGAAGCGCTAGCAAATTGGAGTCAGAAAGAAACATCCACTGGTTAGAGACGTAGCCGGAGCAAGGAAGATGTTGTGATGGTTGGAGGTCAGCCTTCTCAGCTCCAGGATGTCTCTGCAGGAGTTCCTCAGGGTCGTGTCCTTAGCTCAACTGTTTTCATCTTCTCTTCATCATAAGGGTAGAAGTAGGGAGGTTCACCGATGATTATATAACATTCAGCGCCATTTGCAACTCCTCCGATACTGAAGCAGTCCATGCCCAAATGTCCAAAGATCTACAAGATCCCCTGCAGAGACTGCGAGAAACACTACATCGGACAAACAGGAAGGAAACTAACAACAAGAGTACATGAACACCAACTGGCTACAAAAAGACACGACCAATACTCAAGGAGAACCATGCCTTTGACTGGGATAACACCAAGATCCTGGGACAGGCTAGGCAGAGACAAGCATGAGAATTCCTGGAAGCATGGCACTCCATGAAGCATGCTATTAATAAACACATTGAACTCGACCTCATATACATTCCACTACGGAGGAAACCCGGAAGTGAAGCAATCCATCGCAACGGAGCCCAGAGTTTAAAAACCAGACGGGAAAACACACCGACGCTTCATCAGAGGCTGCACAGTATTGAAACGTTTGTGGAACAACAAACCAGCTTGGCGAGCCAGCCAACCTCAACACTTGGGCAATTTCCAGGCTTGGACTGACAAGTGGCAAGTAACCTTTGTACCACATAAGTGCCAGACAATGACCAAACTAATCATCACCTCTTCATGTTCAATGGTATCACCATCAATGAATCTCCCAACATCCTGGAGGTTACCTTTGACCAGAACCTGAACTTCACCAGTCATATATGTCCTGTGGCTACAAGACCAAACCAGAGGTTAGGAATCTTGCAGTGAGTAACTAACTCACCTCCTGAGTCCTCAAAACCTGTTCACCATTTACAAGTACAAATCAGGAGGGTGAGAGCATACTCCACACTTGCCTGGAAGAGTGCAGCTCCAGTTACACTCATGACATTTGACACCATCCTGGACAAGCGGCTCACTTAATTGGGACTAGATCGACAAATATTCAATCCCTCAAGTACCAATGCTCAGTAGCTAGTCTGTTCCATCAACAAGGTGCCCTGCAAAAATTCACTAAAGCTCCTTAGATAACACCTTCCAAACCCATGACTACTATTTTTTAGAAGGACAAGGGAAGCAGATACATGGGAACACTATGACCTGCAATTTCCCTTCAAAGTCACTCACCATGCTAATTTAGAAATATATCATTATTCCTTCAATGTTGCTGGATCAAAATCCTGGAACTCCTTCCCAAATAGCATTGTGGGTCTACCTACACCACTGCAGCAGTTCAAGAAGGCAGACCTAGACCACCTTTTAAAGGGCAGCTCGGGACGTACAACTAATTCTGACCCAAACAGCACCTATCACATTCCAGAAAGAATTTTTAAAATGTGCTGAAGTACTCGCTTTAGCAAAATAAAATTTAATTGAAAAATCAAGCTAGGCACCACATGATACATACGACAATGCCAGTACAAAAGCATCTTCTATTGATGCATGAGATGCTTATCTGGCCCTGAGCTTAAGTTGGCAGAAGCATACAAGTCCTGGTTGTCTGTGACTTCCAAAGTGTTGAAGGGCTGAATGGTGAGATAACAAGGTGTAGAGCTGGATGAACACAGCAGGCCAATCAGCATCAGAGGAGCAGGAAGGCTGACGTTTCGGGCCTAGACCCTTCTTCAGGGCTGAATGGTGTCTGAGTTGGTCTGCAAACAGGCATGATGATATGGTGAAGCTGGTTATTTGCCAATGCCGATTAGCCTGGATGAGGGGTTGACGAAGAAAGTGCCCATACAGCATGGAAGGACATTGTTCAGAAGAAGCAGTTGCCAGGACAAGCATTTATCAAAATGCTGCCACCAGGTGTCTGCTCGGATTAACCTGTCAGGAATTTGTATCATCTACTTCCTCAGCAGAGAAGACAAGGAGTGGTGTTTAAATTGAGCATGTTGGGGATTTCATGTAAAATGCATGAAATTAAGGTACTTACCACTCAAGACTGGCAGAAAGCAGACAGTAGGCTAAAGGGGTCTTTCTCAGAATGGCAGCCGGTGGCAAGTGGAATTCCGCAAGGGTCAGTGCTAGAACCACAACTTTTCACTTTATACATTAATGATCTAGATGAAGGAACTGTGGGCAACTCTGGCTAAGTTTGCAGACAATACAAAGATAGGTGGAGGGACAGGTAGTATTGAGGAGGTGGCGAGGCTGCAGGAGGACTTGGACAGGTTAGGAGAGTGGGCAAAGAAGTGGCAGATGGAGTACAACGTGGGATAGTGTGAGGTCATGCACTTTGGTAAGAAGAAAAAAAGCATGGACTATGGGGAGAAAATTCAGAAGTCTGAAGTGCAAAGAGACTTTGGAGTTCTAGTCCAGGATTCTCTCAAGATAAACTTGCAGGTTGAGTCAGTATTCAGGAAGGCAAATGCAATGTTGGCATTTATTTTGAGAGGACTTGAATATAAAAGCAGGGATGTACTACTGAGGCTTTATAAGGCTCTGGTCAGGCCACATTTGGAGTATTGCATGCAGTTTTGGGCCCCATTTCTCAGGAAGGATGCACTAGCCCTGGTGCAGGTTCAGAGGAGGTTCACAAGAATGGTCCCAGGAATGGAAAGCTTAACATATGAGGAATGTTTGAGGACTCTAGGACTATACTCATTGGAGTTTAGATGGATGAGGGGGGATCTAATTGAAACTTTCAGAATACTGAATGGCCTGGATGAAGTGGATGTTGGGAAGAGTCTAGGATCCGAGGGCACAGTCTTAGAGTAAAGGGAAGATCTTTTAGAATGGAGGTAAGGAGAAACTACTTCAGCCAAAGAGTTGTGAATCCATGGAATTCACTGCCACAGAAAGCTGTGGAGGCCAGGTCAGTGAATACATTTAAGACTGAGATAAACAGGTTCTTGATTATCAAGGAGATCAAGGGTTACGGGGAAAAAGCAGGAGAATGGGGTTGAGGAACTTATCAGCCATGATTGAATGGCGGAGCAGACTCGGTGGGCCGAATGGCCTAATTTCTGCTCCTATGTCTTATGGTCTTAAGGCTTGGAGGCAAAAATTGAGAAAGGTTTACTTGGCGTTGAGAATTTGACATTTTCTTCTTCAGTATTTTCCCATATTTCTCGTCATTACTCTTGCCAAACTAGAGAGGAAACAATTCTGCCTTTGTTACTCCAAAAACCTTGTGTGATCCTTCCAGTCAGTCACGGGAAATTCCATTTTCTTTTTATAGTAATCAGTTTCTACAGGAATTCTAACATGATAATCGACCAGACCTTCCAGTCTGCAGGTCACTGGAGAATGAACATATTATCAAAGATGCTCGTCATGACCCTATGGATGTCCCAATGCACTGATTCTGTGAGAATTGCCTGGGAAGTTTGAATTTCCAATAAAAAATTTTCCTCTGTACTCAGATCCACCTAAAAGATCTGACTCTAAATTAGAGTCAGAGACTTCAGAAGTTCTGACTTACTGACCTGTATAGTTATTCAAGAAATATGAGTGAAAAAAATCTTAATCTGATTCCTGGATAACTTCGCAACTGACCCCTCTCCAATTTCCTCCTTGACCTCCTTCTCAACTCCTCCAATACTCTTCAATCTTTCCCAGCTCTCTACCTGATTGCCCACTCGACCCCTATTATTGCAGCTGAATCCCAACTCCCCTCGACCCTAACCTGACTAGCCCTTGACCTGTCAGCCTATTGACTGCCCACCCCAACCCAATCTGACCTAACTTCACCATCTTAACCAACTATCACACTACCCAAATCCTACCCTATACATCTACCAATTCACCCACATTCCCACTTATCTCACGCTGTGTACACACTTATACATTCAGCCACTCACTCACCATTTGCTCCTGCACTGAAAAGCTTATGAGCCTTTACACTCTCACCTGCCAATTTAATGCAGCTAGTGCTGGTAAAGAAGATGGGGGCTCCACGTAGTTTCTGTTCACTGCATTCTCTAAGATTTCCTGTGGTGAGACGTTTCAGCAGGATCCTCCATCAGACATTTGTACAGAAAGATCATATACAGGTTAGTAGGTAGTTTTTCATCTTGTCAATGTCAAAAACTGTAATTTTTTTTAATACATTGATTCACGATAGGTAGGCATCATTGGCTAGGTCAGCATTTATTGCCTGTCCCGTGGGTCTGGATTCTCGAGTAGGCCTGACCAGGTAAGGATGGCAGTTTTCTTCCCAAAATACAGTGGTGAACTGGATAATCTTTCTAACAATTGACAACAGTTTCATGGTCATCATTAGACTCTTAATTCCAATACTTATTGAATTCAAATCTCACCTCTGCCATATGAATCCATATCCCCAAAACATTCCCTGGGTCTCTGGATTAATACCACAAGATCTTCATTTTCCCCTGTTCTGATGCTAATAGGAAAATTTAGGCCAACTATTTCTTATATTTAGAAAGGAAATACAACACCGATTGGATAATCAATTAAAGGCACTTAAACAATATCTGAGTTTGCAACAGAGTTAAAATAGTGGCAGTAAAAAGTGTCTTAATGTTCATTGACAGAAGTTGATTTTTGATTTCCATCCTGCATTATTTTACTCAGAAACCAAGATCTCTGAGTGTGCTGAGTCATGTGGTGTTCTGTTGTGGGTTATTTATCAAATCAGGTTGTATTATCAGTAGGAAGATTTGACTGCGTTGCTATCCTACAAGCAGTCTTGGCCAGAAGATATTGCCAGTATCACCAACATTTACAAGTTTATTAACCATTTATGAATGCTACGCAAATGTTTTAATGTGCAAAGTCTCATGGATAGAAATGGGAAAGTTAGAAAAATCTGTGTCTTCTGTGAGTCCTGGTGAATCTCATGAGGCTTAAAACAATAGTGCAAAATCAATAAATCATTATAAAAAGAACTTGCAATGTTTGTGATACTGCTCTGTACACTCCCTCGTTAAACATTCAACAAAATGCAACTTAATACATTTTAAAAACCCGAACTTTAGATCACCAATAGCTCAAGAGAATTTCCAGGGGTTAGTATGCGTTTCAGAGACAAACTGTTCACAGCATCATCATGAGAGCCAGGAAGCCGTGCATGATAGAGAAGCAATAGTCTCCTCTGGTGGTGAAAACAATTCAATTTACCTTCAGTGTTTCTTCGCAAAATGGCAGTATAAATTTCAGAATATTGACCACTTTAAATACATAAATAAAATGTACAGCTTTTCAGTAAAAGAGAAAGATTTTTCCCTTTACTTGATCAAAGAGGGGAAGAGAATGTGTTGGATTTCTTCTCAAAAAAATGAATAGCAACTGTAATCATTTCAATTAACTCAGTATGGAAATTATGTACATAAATGGATATTTTGATAAATGTCAAAGAAATGAGCCCATTCTGCCACTGAAAGAAGAATGTTAGGCTAGAGAACATGGGTTTCCATCCTTAAAAATTGTAACTTTTACTTCATAGATCTTGATTACAAATCATGCAGGAATCAGGTTAAAAGTGCAAGGATGTATTAGTTCCAATCAGATGGCTGGCCATCACTTACAAAGCTTTAAAAAGTTGATTAATAATTCATTTCAGATAAGGAAAAGATCTATATTTATACCATCTTCTCAGCCACCATAAACTACCTGACAATTGTTCTGTAATGATGCCCAGTAAATTCTTTAAAATGGTAATTTGTCATCCTGTCACTTCATTTGTGACCTAAAATTCCTCACTTGAGGCATCATCAAATAAATTAATCACTTTCCAGGATCCATTTCTCTGCTCTGAACGTTATTATACTCAAGCTCTCTTGTGTTTCTCTTCATTTACATATATTTAATGGCTCAGCAGTGGTTCACTATGGCACATAACGCACACATCTCATTACAGGTGAAATATTCTAACTGCCACTATCACTGGGAAGGAAAATAACTCTCCCAATTTAATTCTCCTGATGAAACAAAACCATGATTCTTGACAATGAAATGTTGACGCCATAAATCAGTCGCAATCAATAGGATCATCACTAGGACAAATTCTTCCCAGGGATAATTTCTTAGTTATGGGATCATGGCAGCACAAAAATTAAACAACTAATATGCTGAGAAATATAAATGGTAAATATTAACTCTATTCTGCATCGATATTCCATGTTAAAATCATATTCTTATGACATTTGTATTTCTTAAGGCCAAAGGCTCCAATTAATATCTAAATAAAATTGATACCAAAATCAAACCAAGTAGTTAAATATTAAACTACTTACATATACCACACAAATAAACAGAAGAAGTGTAATGTTTGATCAAGAATTTGATCTCTGTGACATATTATTTAATTTCATTTTAATGTTGCGACAAATATATTAAAAAAGATTGCAACATATACCTCATTAGGTAAGGCTGAACCTAATTTACACACATAATCTCATGTAATCCCAATGCTCAAATACCTGCAAGTTGTTGCTGGTCTACACAGTTTTGGTGAGATTATTATACATAGCCCCATTTTACGTACACTATCCTTGACAGGTCAAGTATTTTTACATGCTTCTTTTCATTCAATGTTTCCTGAGAATTTAAGATTATTTTGTCAAATATAGATTTGCAAGGACAACTCTGAATACTTGATGGTATAACATGGACAAACACAGATTTAAATGATGCTCGCATGAAGGAAAATATGAAGTTTAGCTTGACCATCACATTTAGCTGAATTAAGAACAAAATTTGAAGTTACATCAATTGGTTTATCTCTCTGAAGTTCAAATCAGCTGATCAAAAGGCTGAGGTCACCAGCATTGACCATCTGAGGAACCTTAACTTTTCAATGTGGCAATATGGCCAACAATTGATAAATTCACTAAAGTGAATGCATTACCTAACACAGATATTCAAGGGAGCAAGTACTTATCAAATAATATCAATATCAAATATCAAATGCATTTTTATTTTTAACCAGTATTTATTTATACTTAGCCTTATGTATTACTTGCTGAATCTTTTAAAATGTTCTTTTTATTTATTCAGTCTCAGAGTTGTTATTAAGATTGGCATTGATTACCAGCTCCCGTTGCCCTGAAATGTTGTAGCAATTTGATGCAATTTTATGGCTTCTCGGCCTTCCGAGGGCAGTTAGGAGTCAGTAACATTGGCATAGAACTGAATTACCACATAAGCCAGATTGGATCAGGACAGCAGGTTTCATTTGCTAAAAGGCATTTGCGAACTAATTGTGTTTACAGAACAATCTACCAACTTCCTGTTAATTTTTTATTTCCAGGTCGATAAAGTTCAATTCAAATACTTAAATTATCCTTGTGAAATTTGAACTCAGTTTTTCACATAATTAGGCCAGCTTTTTGGATAACTTGCCAAATAACATAGCAAGTGCATAACCATTCTTGCAAGGAGGTTTTTAAATAGAATGTGTCATGCTTTTGGTCAGCGGAAGTTTGATTTTCCAGAGCGAAATATGTGTGACAATTGAAATTTGGTTTTACGTTTTCATAAAAGGAATGTTTTTGTTCAACATTCACCAGCACAATACTTTCAATGCCCGTCGAGGATGGTTTCCTAATGAAATAAACATCCTTTTGCCTAAAAGTTGAATCCCATACAATTATCATAAAATTTTGCCTGTAGTTTTTTTAGCAAATAAGTTATTGTATTTGATGCTAGAGGTTGTTTCTCCAAGTATATTCCATTCTTTCAATCACTAAAAAACCTAAATTTTATGAGGTTGAATATTAATATTTTTGTGTGTATCGTAGGCTCCCAAACTTTTTCGCTTTGTGGTGAACAGTTGTCTCTCGACTGCCGTTGCTGGAGCTCAGGAGACACAGCCTTGGTATGCATGATTTGCACATATCTCTGGATATCATTGTTTGCAGCCAAGTTGTATTGTCTGAGCCCCGTGGGTCTCTCGGCTACTCTGAAATCACCACTTAATTAGAATTACAGTATCAGGGCCTTGACAATCACCTGAAAACTCTTTGCCTCTTGGGAGATCAACTCAGTGGCCAGGGTAAGAGTGAGTGGGCCAAATGACATTAACATATACTGTGGAAGAAGGAAGAAAGAAATGTATTTATTTCAGGAGTTGATTATCTTTGATGATCCTTCCCAAGGGCTAAGCCTCACCTCTCTGTTTGGCTACAGGTGTGAATAAATTGAGTTAGGTTTAGATTTGATAGAGCAACATCAATCTACTAACCATTTTTTATTTTAATTTTATTTCCCATTTTTATAACTTGCAGTGTGTTATAAGATGTAATAAAATTGCAAAACAAACTTGAGTTGGAAGCTGCTTCTATATTTTTGTTGATTTAATAGCATTTACTTACTGTTTATCATTTGATAAATATTTTTCATTCATTCCTGGAATGCTGGCTTTGGTGACCAGGCCAGCATTTATTGTTTATCCCTAATTGCCCTTGACAAGGCGGAGGTGAACCATCAGGTTCAGTTGCATACATCAATTTGGTACAGTACTCTCACAGTGTTTTTAACTAAAGTGGTCTGGTACAACTGGGTGGCTTGCATGAACTGTTCGTCTAAGAGTCAACCACATTGACATGGGTCTGGAGTCACGTGTGAGGCAATTCAGGAAAGGAGGCCAGACTTCCTCCCCTGAAAGTGAATTTAATGGATTTTTGCAACAATTCAACAGTTTCATGATCATTAATAATCAGACTAGCATTCTGTTCCGCACTAATCAAGTCATTTCAATTAATTTAAATTCCTTTGGATAGCATCTGTGGTAGGATTTGAACTGATATTTCCAGAGAATTAGATTAGGCCTCTGGGTTACTGATCCACAAGAAAGGGCTAGATGTTGATTTTTGAATCAAATAACAAGAAACTTCTCAGCTCAGGGTGTTTGCCTCCAGAGAAAGTGTCCACAGAGGGAAGATTTCTTACTCTGGGGTCAAAGCTGCAAACAGGAATCAGGCCCATGGCTCCGAGCAAAAGGTCCCAGAAGCAACCACAATCGCTGTTTACTTTACTGTATTTTTGATTGTGAACTGAAATGAGAAAAGGGCTGTTTTAAAAACCAAGGTTTGTTCAAGGATTGTTGCACCTTAAAAAACCAAGTTACCTGACTCTAATTGTGAGTGCAGTTAACACAGCTGTTGGTTGAAGCAGTAAGGGAAAGGCTAGTTACAGACTTGATGGAGCTAGGGGGCCACTGTACTGACACAGAGGCTGGTGTCCCATCTCCAAGTCACCCTTTATTTACTAGAGCACAGTACACTGGCTGTGGCCGGCCAGCTTGGAATCAGTCCTCAACTGAGGAGAGTCTAGTCTCCTGGTTATTTTGGTCAGCAAGGGCTTTCCTGATTCGCCCAGGTTAACCTCATAGTTAATGAAGTCCACCTGGTTCTAATCACTACATCCCTCTCCCTCCCCCAAATGCAGGAATGTAGGCCGGGTCTTTCGCTTGTAGCTTCTCTTGCGACAATTTCGCCCCCAGGTCCAGTTCCAGCGACTCAGACTCAGACACAGGTGGTGTGTACCAGATCGTGTCCTGTCTCTTGTGTCTGGAATTGGTGGCCCAGTGGTTAGCACTGCAGCCTCACAACACCAGGGACCCAGGTTCGATTCCAGCGTCGGGTGACTGTCTGTGTGGAGTTTGTACATTCTCCCCTTGTCTGTGTGGGTTTCTTCTGGGTGCTCCATTTTCCTCCCACAGTCCAAAGATGTGCAGGCTAGGTGGTTTGGCTGTGCTAAATTGCCCGTAGTGTTCAGGGGTGTGTGGGTTATAGGGGGATGGGTCTGGGTGGGATGCTCCAAGGGTCGGTGTGGACTTGTTGGGCTGAAGGTCCTGTTTCTACACTGTAAGGATTCTATGATTCTGTGAGTTTCCTCTTCTTCTTCTTCTGGTGGCAGTGGTATCAAGACTGTATCCATTTCGGACTCTGAGGTTTCCTCGACACTAGAAAGAAGGGGAGCACCTGTGGTTTCTGTCAGACCTTCGAGCTGTTCTGAGGGGCCAGGTATGCTTTGCTTCTGCACCTTATGCAAGTTAACAGCTTTCAGGTGACCCACATGTTTGCTCAGCACTGTATCACCTACCTGAACCTTGTAAGTCACGAGACCTGACCTCACAATCACCTCGCCTTGTGGCCATACAGGGCCGTTCCCATGGTTCTGGCACCAAACTTCATCCCCTGAATTAAATTGTCTCTCTCGCTTAGAGTAGGCATTTGGTCAGCATTGGCGTTCCTGTTGCCTTTTCGCCCAACTCCCCCAGTGTTTGGAAATATCAGGTTTAACCTGGTGCAGTATCTTCTCCCCATCAGTAACTCTGCTGTTGCGCGTGGGATGGTCCTATCATCGAACTGGAACCACGACAGTTTGGTCTCAATTGACGCAATAGCAACTTCTTTGAGTCTGCCTTCAATGTTTGGACTGCTCTTTCCGCTAAACCAATGGACAATGGATGGTATGGAGCTGTCTTATCATGCAAAATGCGATTTGACTTCATCAAATATTTGAATTTCCTGCTGGTAAATGACGTCCCATTGTCCATGACCAGTCCTTCCAGGAGTCTGTTTTTCATGGACAATGTTTGCAGCTTCTTAATCCTCATCCCTGAGTTTGCTGAATGAACTTTATGCACATCCAACCACCTTGAATGGCCATCCATGATGACGAGGAACATAGATCACATGAAAGGACTGGTATAGTCAACATGTAACCGAGAACAGGCCATTCCACAAATGGTGGGGGGGGAGAGGAGGAGGAGGGGTCGCTGCTGGTGGCAATTTTTGTCCTTGTTGGTGCACTGGGCACTGTCCAACCAACGCAGTTTAGTCGGCATCAAACCCTGGCCATCAGACATAGATTCCTGCTAGCATCTTCATCTTGGAAACCCCTGGATGACCTTGGTGGAGTTCAGCCAGTATCTGCTGGGGACCTTGACTCGGTACAATCACCCTTTCTCCCCATAATATGCCATCCTCTATGGTGATCTGGTCTCGCTGTGTCCACTAAGGTTTGAATCCAGATGCAATGGTCCTTTGGTCACCTACATTACCACCAGCTGTTTCATTTTTGCTAGGACAGGATCTTTTTGTGTCCACAGTCAGATATTGTCCACAGTGAATGGAATGGTTTCCAGAAAGTTTAAAACCAAAATGGACTCTTCCAGGGGAGGCACCATTGGTGGAGTACGCGCTGAGAATAAGGGCCCAACGCTGAATTCTACCGGAAACTATGGGCGCCACCGCCTTGTCTTCCTTCAGTAGCCTTGGCAAGGGCTTGTGATCTGTTACTATGACAAATTCCTGTCCGTAAAGGTACTGGTGGAACTTCCTCACACCAACGATGACCGCTAAACTTTCCTTCTCTAACTGGGCATACTTGCATTCGGCATCAGCCAAAGTCCAGGGAGCATATACTATTGGGCGTTCCTCTCCATTGAGCGACCAGTGAGCCAACACTACCCTGAGACCATACAGGGAGGCATCGCATGTCAGCACTACCTCTCGTTTTGGATCATAGTAGTCCAACACCTTAGATAACTATAGCTGCTTTTTCACTTCCTTAAAGGCTACTTCTTGGCATTGCGACCATTTCCAAGGCTGACCATTTTTCAACAGCAGGTGTATGGGTGCCAGGATGGAGGCCAGGTTACATGCCAATTTTCTATAATAATTCATTAACCCGAGGAAAGATCTCAGCACCAGTACACGAATAGGAGCCGGGGCTCCTTTGATTGCCCTCACTTTCCCTTCCAGTAGGTGTAACATGGTTTTGTGAACTCTGTATCCCGCGTAGGTCACGTGGGATGCCTGAAAAACATATTTTTTTCCTGTTTAAGGCGTATGTCTTGAATCAAATCCAAGTTCTCTGAGTGCTCCTTACAGCTCTTCCCTGTTATTTGTACATCATCCAGATAAATGGCAACCTGGGCTAGCCCTAGTAAAATGTTCTCCATGGCCCACTGGAAAAGGGCTCAGGCTGATGATACCCCAAATGGCAGTCTTGTATATTGGTATAAACCCTTATGGGTATCAGTTGAAGCATACTTCTGGGACTCCTCATCTATTTACAATTGCAGGTAGATGTGGTTCATGTCCAGCTTCATAAAGGACAGCATCCCCCAAACCCCGGCAACTTTATATACAAGTCCTCTATGTGAGGGATTGGTTACTTATCCAGCTGTGAGAAGCGACTTACCATTTGCTTAAAATCCCCACAAAGAAAAACTGAGCCATCAGGCTTCACAATCCATACGACCGCTGCTGCCCATTCTGCAAACTGCACTGGTTTGATGATTCCCTCACTCTCCAGCCTCCTGATTTCCACCTCTACTTTTGCCCACAAAGCAAATGGCACCAGGCAGGCCTTGCAGGATCTCGGAATTGGTTCCTGGTCAACAAGTAAAGTGGCTTTGGCCCCTTTGATAGTTCCAAGCCCTTCCTGAAATACTCCTAGGTATTTCTCTAGGACTTTACTGGGGCAGCCATTTTCTAATCTAAAAATGTTGAGCCAATCCAGATGAATCTTTCTCAAGCGATTCTGCCCCAAGAGGTTTGGACCTGAGCCTTTTATTACCATCAATGGTAACTGCACCAACTGCTTCTCATAGGAGACTGGAACCAAAGTCTTACCCTTAATTTGCAATGATTCCCCAGTGTATGTTCTCATTCTGGCTGAGGTCTCGTGCAAGTTTAAAAGTTGAAGTCCTGAGTGAATCTTGTTAAAGACAGATTGTGCAACCACAGATACAGCTGGGCTGGCATCGACCTCCTTGAGAACTGGGTGACCATTTAATCAAACATTAATTTTAATCGGTTCCGAGTTATGCGTCACTAAGCAATTTAACTGTTTCAACCCACACATAAGGGCACTGTCCAGGGTGTCCACTTTCCTGGGGACCAGCCTATGTGTTTTCCTACTCAAGTCAGGCCTTGTAGGACTCCTTTGCTCTCTCAAGGCCCCACACGGGCAGTAACTACAATGGCCTGCTAGCCCAGATCTCGAAGAACTGTTTAGCCACTTGGCTGAAGCTTGGCTTTGTTTTGGGGTTATACTGTGGTCTGGCCTCAGGTCCCTCTGCTCAAATAGAAGCATGATGCCAGCAATGCTTATCTCAGCTCCAAGATGACCGTTGCAAGTGAATGTTCTTCAGGTACATCCTGTTTTCTCCTGTCACCACAGAAAAAACTGCACAGAGACTGGTATCCCATCACCAAATCCCCATTTATTTACTCATGCACAGTATACTGGCTGTGGCCGGCCACCTCGGACTCAGTCCTCCATTGAGGGGATTCAAAGCTCCTGGTTATATTGGTCAGCCAAGGCTCTGCTGATTGACCCAATCAAGAACTTCTAAGTTAATGAAGTCCACCTGGTTCCAATCACTAAAGTACAAATGAAGATTTATCTGGCAACAGATAGCTGATTGGTCTGTGAATGCGTGACCAGTTATCAATGAAAAGATCTACTACCTGCCAACAACACTGTAATTGGCTGCCAAGTAGCTAAACAGCTTGGGCTGTGAATGTTTGATTCAGAAGCCATCAGGCCTCGAGAAGAGAAGGAGCCACTGAGTAAAAAAAGCTTCTTCAGTCTGAAGATAGCCAGTTATTTACCTTCATCAGGGCTGCAAATCTCTCTTTCAATTAATAAGTCAAAGACTCTTATAATGGTGAACCAGTCACCCTGTGCCTTTTGGAAACAAGTGAAAATATCTGGAGAAGGAAGATTGAGAAACAGCATTCTGATCAGCAAAAGGATCATCTCAGCTAACCCTATGTCACTTTATATCACATTTTGCCTCAGCAAGACCTCATGTTTCATTCTCAGAAGTTAGCCCAAAGTTGGAGTGAAATTGTTTAGCTTGAGCCCAGAAATGCAAGTGCCTGTGATTGTGGGGTACATTTATAAATACAAGGAGCTGTGAAAACTGTTCATTGAATTCTTCAGTGCTATGTGACTCATGTCTCATATTTATGTCATGGAAGTCAATGGAAGTATCACAGAATAATAATCGCCACATCACATAGCTCACCTCATCATGTCATCATGGCAGTGTCATGGTAAACACCAGTACCTGCTTGTAAAAGACAACTCACTGAAGATCATACAGCCCTTGTGAGTATAGATCTCCATCTTAAATAGGCAAGAGGTAGACTTACATCCTCTTTCTAGTTAAAGTTCAAGATCTATCAAGATAGAAGTTATCTATTTCGCAAAAATAAAAACAATGATGTTTTAGCCTACTTTCTGACACAAAAGACAAGTTACAATGATCAATAGCTTCTTACAGATTTAAAAGTAAAATCAGCTGCTGAAATGATTCTTACAGGTTTAAAACTAACATCAATAATCAAAAAATGCTGTCAGTTTAACTACACAATGCCCTCACCCCCACCACATTCAACAAAACAGCATTTTAAGCCTGAAAACCTAAGCTTCCAACCTGGAGAATCTTCCCGTGTGCAGTGGACAGTTCTTCCTTTTTGTTTATTTCAATTCAGTACTAAAACTGGTGTGACACTATCACTCCTTATTTGGTGCAAAATCCTCTAGCAGCTGAAATTTGTAAATACAGACCTTTATATTTTCAGCAAGACTTCTTAAAGAGACCACAACCACAAAGTAAAGGAACTATAAGCATGAGAAGAAAAGATATAAGGACCGAACAGTAAACCAAATAAAAGAAACTAACAAATAAGCCTTGCATTTTCTTCAATGAAACAAAATGCCAGTAATCATAAACAAGAAACAGAAGGCATGTGTTTGATTATGGATTTGACAGCGAATGACATCTTTACTGAGCTACAACTAATTTAGCAACCTACGCACCCTTTCTTTGCAGATCAATCCAAAACTGAGAAGGAATTTCTTCACCCAGAGGGTTGTTAATCTATGGAATTCCTTGCCCAGTGAAATAGTTGACGCTACTTCAGTAAACGCTTCTAAAAAAAAGGTAGATTTTTTTTGAACAATAAAGGAATTAAGGGATACGGTGAGAATGCGGGTAAGTGGATCTGAGTCCACGAAAAGATCAGCCATGATCTTATTGAATGGCGGAGCAGGCTCAAAGGGCCAGACGGCCCACTCCTGCTCCTAGTTCTTGTGTTCTTGTGTTCTTGTGATCCCAAGAAGACACCTATTAAGTTATTACTTGCTATTGGTGTGGAGGTGTTTTTTTTAGGAAGATTAAACACATCTTTCTGAGGATGGTAAAGAAGACCTAGAGAGCATTTTGAGAATAGGTGAGGACAAGCTTCAGGTACAAATCAACTTTCGATTAAGTGACATCAACTCATGTCATACAGGTGGAAACCACCCCGAGTCTATTGACTATTTTGTCACCAGATATGCTGCAATTAAGGGCATGAGTAAGAGTTCTGTGAAGAAGAACTTGTGTTGAGATGAACTAAGTTGGTAATCATCTCTACTCTGATCAAAATCTTCAGGAAAGAACTTCTGGGCAAGATAAATGGTGATAGCATTGATGCTTTTCTGGAAGATGGATGCCAGCATGAAGTCATAACAGCAGGTCAACATTAATTATGTTCTTTTGGTGCAGAGAACGTGGTTGCGATGGTCAGCAAAGTGCATCAAACCAACAAGATCTGTCATGCTTACGTACAATGACATATACCTGTTTGCGATTTCATCTCTGTGAGAAAAGGGGGATGCGATATTTTGCAACAGAATTTGATATACATTAAGGGACATACATGACCATCTCTAGAATGTGACCTGATGGTATAAAGTTTTCAGTCTCCATCGTACAAAGCTCCAGCCTCTTACAGCATGACAGGCTGAGGGAAGCATATTATAGCGCATCCAAATTGCTTAACTTGAACCTAGTCAAACAAGTGCTTGTGATTGTGTAGGGCATACGTAAATGCCAGGAGTTGTAAAAATCATTCATTGAATTCTTCAATACTATGTGATCCACATCTCATATTTATGTCACATGTGCTAACATAAATATCAAAGTAGATTATCAGTTATCACACCTTATCATGTCAAGGAGATGGGAGACTGGGAAAAGGGTGGGGTCTCTGATGAGGATCAGACAGTAGAGCCTAGATGACAAGAGCGATGAAATTGGGTGTTGTAGGAAGAATCAAAAAACAAGGGAGGATTGGTTGCCAATTTGGAGGGTTTGGCAGTCCACACTCTTTAAATTGGAGATTTGGAGGAGAACTTCTTCTTCTGTTTCTATATAATGGTTAGTGTGTATATATATTTTAAAATTACCTTTTCAATAGCCAGCATTTTCAAGGTTAGGTTTTGCTGAATGCAGTTGAAGTTACTCTTTTAGGGCAAACCAAATTGTAGTAAGTGCAAATGGTTTGAATCCTGTTGATGTCTGGACACTAGGCACTTTTCTTTACTTACTGCAGAATATTCAAATGCTGCTTGTTCATGTAGGTGTTGTAGAATGTCTGTTAACACATGAAAAATGTAAAGGCCTATGACTCTACTAATTTTTATGATATTTTTGATCTGATTTTAATGTCTCGTGTACTGAGATACAGTGAAAAGTATTGTTTTGTGTAATAACCAGACAAATTAAATCTTACATAAGTACATCAGGGTAATAGAACAGAATGCAGAATTTAGTGTTATGGCTACAAAGAAGGTGCAGAGAAAGATCAACTCTAATATATGAGGGGTCTGTTGATAAGTCTGATAACAGCAGGGAAGAAGCTGTTCTTAAATCTGTTAGAGACAACAAGGTGCAGGGCTGGATGAACACAGCAGGCCAAGCAGCATCATAGGAGCAGAGAGGCTGACGTTTCGGGCCGAGACCCTTCATCAGAAAAGGGGGAGGG
>NC_063338.1:52006001-52106459 GCF_021869965.1 Rhincodon typus
CCCTCCCCCTTTTCTGATGAAGGGTCTAGGCCCGAAACGTCAGCCTCTCTGCTCCTATGATGCTGCTTGGCCTGCTGTGTTCATCCAGCCCTGCACCTTGTTGTCTCGGATTCTCCAGCATCTGCAGTTCCTACTATCTCTGATTCAATCTTAAATCTGTTAGTATGTGTTTTCAAACTTCTGCATCTTCTACTTGAGGGAAGAGGGTGGAAGTGAGTATAACCGAGGTGGCAGGGGTATTGATTATGTTGGCTGCTTTCCTGAGGCAGCAGCAAATGTAGACAGAGTCAATGGAAGGTAGGCTGGTGGACTGGCCTACATTCACAAGCTTGTAATTTCTTGCAATCTTGGGCAGAGCCGTTGCATTAGCAAGCTGTATTGCATTTGGATAGCATGCTTTCCATGGCGCATCTATGAAAATTGGTAAGATTCATTGTGGACATGCCAAATTTCCTTGGCATTCTGAGGAAGTAGAGCTGTTAGTATGCTTTCTTGATTGTAGTGTCAAAGTGGATTGACCAGATCAGATTGTTGGTGATGTTTACTCCTAGGAACCTGAAGTTCTCAACCACCTCCCCTTCAGCACCATTGATTGGATAGGGGCAAGCCCTCCACTCCGCTTCCTGAAGTCAATGACCAGCTCTCTTTTCAGTAGATATTTCATTCTAAAATTATTACAATGTGATAGTCCTGGTTAGGATGCAGAAACATATAATTCTAAAATCTACTTTTCGTTTATAGTTTGGATGGGTGTTTCACCGCAGATTCAGCAGAGATATTAACTTATTTAAGATGAAGTGTTTAATGTTTGCCTTAAATATTGGTGTGGTAGAAACTTATCAAAAATAAAACATATAAATTTTTTCTAAAAATAAAACATATCTCAAGCAGACAAACATGGTTGTACATCAGCATGTATCATCATTCAATAATTGTACGAACAGGTAAAACAAAGGTTACAAGACTAACTTTTCAACCTTCAATGTAAATGCTTCGGAAGTGTGTCAAGTCATTCTGAACCGACGATCATATATTGTTCTGGAGAGGTATTGCGGTGTTGTTCTCTGTTGCATTTGTTTGGCAACTTGGCGGTTTTGTAGCTGGTTATTGTCAATCAACATCACTACATGATCAAATTGTTTGTCAGTCGACTGTGTTCCATTGTCAAACACTATCTGATCCAGGATACTGAATAAACTGAAAATGGTGCTCATTGAGTCAGCAATGTTTGTACTCGTTGTCTTGCTAAGTTGTTGAACAATGGGAAATTTAGAGAAGTAATTCATCTCAAGGACATATTCTTCGCTATGCACTGTGAATAGGTCAGTTGCTATTTTTGTGCAAGGAGTATTTGGAGAGGCTCCCTCCATTCCTGGGGTTGATACATTTCGTATCCCTCACTTGCATTCATGAGTCATTGAGTATCTTGATATATCCTGGACAAAACACAGATTCACCTTCTAGCCATCCTGTGCATTCCATTCTCATATAACCCTGTCATAACATGGACATGATATTCTGGTGCAATGCTTTTCGTATTAGAACCTCGTTGCCTTTGAATTCGGCATGTTGCGATATACCAAGTTTGCCTGTGAATGGCCAAATGGAACACATCTCTCCAGGCACTAACTTAATACGATCAGGTCATCACTGAATAACAATCTTTTGTCGCTCTTGTTGTTGCTTACCTTTGGTAGTTGTCAATTCCGATTGATCACATCAGCTTTGGTCAAACTGTCACAGGTCACTCTTCAGAAAGTCTTCAACTTTGTAGTCCAGAACAGCAATCTGTAGATCAAAATAAATATTTTGGTCTTTGTACGGGTTGGGTAATCTGCTCAGTGTATAACACATAATCATTCTGGGACGTGGTTCATTTGTCCTTTCAAAGTTTAATCCTTGCACCTTGACAATCAGAGGCTTCAAAAGCACTTATTAGGAGTGTGTAGCAAAATATTTCCAATGGCTTATGATCTGTTTCAACAGGGAGTTTCCTGTGAAATGAGTAAACGTTAAACTACATGATACCAGAGCTAAAGTCTTGCAGTCTATATTGAAAAAATTGGCTTGAGCAGATGAACGAGTTTTCAAGTCAAAGACAACAGGTTTTTTATCCTTCAAAAGATATAATGTATCCACTTTGAGAATTGTGACTTTCAAGTGGTCATTGTATTACAGTAGGTAACAATTTGCAAAAATAAAACCTTCTTGGAAGAATCAAAGATGTAACGCGTTGTGTTGCACAAAGAGGAGATCCTCTTGAGCGAATCCCATAGTGAAGATAACCTCTTCATGAAGTTTAGAATACATGATGAAAGGAAATTTAGAAATCGAAGGTACATTGCAGTTCCTCTTTATCATGCAGAGTTGACATTTGTTTAATGTACTCACCATTACCTGGTTTGAGATGGTCTCCACAGATAAATTGATTGGAAAAATCTTATTTGGTTGACATCAGCAATGCCACCCTTTCCCCAGTCTCCTATCTCCTTGACGTAATTGTAGAGTATGATAGCGGATAATCTGCAACTACCATGCTGTGATATTCATTTAACATAAATGTGAGATGTGGGTCTTATAGTACTGAAAAATTAAACAAACATTTATTATAGCTCCTGGTATTTTCTATTATATATACCAAAAATTATAGGCACTTGTTGATTAGGCTTAAGATGAATAACTTTCGGGTAAGTGCAACAAACTTCTGTTACAGATTTTGTTGCATCTTCTATTTATATCCCAATTACTTGGCCCCTTTTCTTACCTGAAAAATGCTTATTAAACCATTTCTTTGGTATTCAGATCATTACTCCCAAAACCACATGCGAGCGAGCACAAAAATAAGAGAAGACAGATGAAAGTTTGGCTGGAAATGTGGTGCAGGAGGGAGGGCTTTAGTTTCTTTGGATGCTAGAACTGATGTCAATCGAGATGTTACTTCTGAAAACCAGAAGGATTGCTCTTGAAGAAAGCTGAAATTAATCCAACAAGCATGTGGAAACAGGGAAAGCAGTTATAATAAATGTTATAATGTTAAGGCTGATTCATTTGTAACAATCTTTGGCAGAAATACTGAGTGGATGATTCACCTTGGCCTCCTTTTGAGGTTCACAGCATCACCGTTGCCAGTTTTCAGCCAACTCAATTCACAAGAAATAGGACCAAGAATAGAAATAGGCCATATCGCAGACCAAGCCAACCCAAACCATTCACAAACCATTCACAGATCATGGCTGACCTGCTTAAGGCCCCAACTCCTCTTTTGTGCCAGTTCTACATAGCCATCAACTCCCTGCTTTTCAAAAATCTATCTACCTCCTCTTTACATACTTTCAGTGATCTAGCCTCCATAACTCCCTAGGGTAGAGAATAATCTGGGGGAAAAATTCTTTCACATTTCAGTTTTAAGTGAGTACATGCTTGTTGGTTAGCTCAGTTGGCTGGATGGCTGGTTTGTGATGTAAACTGATGCCAACATCATGGGTGCAATTCCTGTACTGGCTGAAGTCACCGTGGAAGTCCTATCTTCTCAACTTCATCCCTCAACTGAGCAGGGTGACCCTCAGGTTAAACCACGTCCAAAGTTCTCTCTCTGTAATGAGGGAATGGCATTATGACACCTTTACCTTTTCATTATGTAGCTATGTCCCCTAGTTCAAAATTTACACATCTAATGGAAATCTCTTCTCAGTATCTATCCTGTCAAGCCCCACTGGACACTTATATGTTTCAATAAGATATTTCACCTGTTTCTAAATTCCAAAGAATAAGGGCCTAACCATTTTTAGCCATTCTTGATAAGTCAACACCTTCATCCCAAGAATCAGCCTAATAAATATCTTTTGAACAGCCTCCAATACCAGAACTGTACATACTACTCCAGTCACAGCCTCACCACCAGATACAGCTTTACCAACACTGTATAGGTGTAATAAGAATTCCCTATTTTAAAACTCCAAACCCCTAGCAATAAAGCACAAAATTCCATTTGTTCTTTTAATTGCTAGCTGCACCTGCGTAGTAACCTTTCATGTTTCATGCACAAGAACACCCAAACAGCTCTCTGCTGCACATTTTGGAGTCCCTTTCCATTTAAATAATATTCTGCTTTTTGATTCTTCCATTCACACTTTCCTACATTAAACTCAATCTGCTAAGATTTTGCCCAGCAATCTATATCCTCTTCAAATTCCTTGTGTCTTCATCACAACATGCCCTCATAACTATTTTTGATTTATTAGCAACTTTTAATGCATCACACCCTCCCCCCCTCCAATTTATTAAAATATGTGGTAAATATTTGAGGCTCTGGGAGTGACACTTGTAACATTCCACTAGCTATGTGTTTCCGACCGAAAAAAAAGACCCATTAATCTCGATTCTCTGCTTTCTTTGTGTTAACTAGTTCTCAATTCATGCCAATACATCGCCTCAATACTATGAATTTCTATTTTGTGTAAAAACCTTTTATCTGGCACCTTGTTGAATGCTTTATGAAAATCTAAATGCATTACATCTACTGGCGGCAGCAAATGGGCCCAGCAGCACAGACTTGAGTAGGTCCAGCAGTGTGGTCTCGTGGTGAGGGCTTCAGAGGCATGTTTTGGGATCGCCAAAGCATCTGTTTCCAGCGCAGATTCATGGCTTCTGCAGTGGGGGGCAGGTTTGGACCAAGTAAGAGACCTGATGGCATCATTAGCACCTGCTTTGATGAGGTGGGCCCAAAAATGACTCATGGCAGCGGAAATGAGTTTGGGCCAGTTTGGTACCTGGCAGCATCTATGGCATCTGCTTTGGCGAAGTCCAGTGAGGACTCATAGTGGCAAGGGTGTCAGTGGAGGCAAGATGGCAGTTAAGAGTGGCAATTCCAGTGGCTGCCGCACAGCGAAGGGGAATCATGCCTGGCCACCAGGCCCATTGCCCATGCCGGAGCCCTTAACAGGAAGGGCTGTAAAGTTTAACACTTTCTTTATTTCTTCATTTTTCTGCTTTTACATTTGATGTTTTAGTTTATATTTCTGTGTTTTAAGGTGGCACTGGAGAGCGGTGACACTATACAATGGTTTTCACTGTATTTTGTAACAAGGTACACATGACAACAAAAGAACGAAATATATCTTAAATCAAATAAATCAACTATGCTTGTTATATTCCCAAAGAACTCCAACAAATTTGTCAAACATGATTTCTCTTTCACAAAACCATATTGACTTTATTTGATTGCATTCAGTTTTTCAAAATGTCCAGCTATTTATTTCTTAATTAAATGAAATAGAACTGCATTCATTACTATAATTCAGTAAAGGTGTCACTGGGTTCCCAGTCCCTGTAAGGTTTCTGCTAACCACCTTAAAAAACTTTGCACTATGCCAAGTTAAGTGGTGTGTTCCTGATTTTGTGTTACTAGAAGTTTAAAACTGTTTCTTTTTTAAGAACACAGACCTTGCATCTGCTGCTCTGAGAAAGTTTACTTATAAATTGACTACTGGGAACAATGTATTCCAGCCTTCCATTTCTGTATTGCAGTACACTGCCTTTGAATTCCAAATGAAAATTGCACTGCTGCGTTTACTTATTTCTTTCTATTTTTTGTTAAGACCATCTCAGAAATTCATTTTATCTTGAAATAACATATATTTTGGTCAAAAAGATTGTTTTCTTTGTTTTCTTTGTGGTTAATGACCTACCTACAGATCTGTACAACTATCTGTCCCAGGGAAACTGATGCTGCTGAAGAAAGATATTTTCTTAATCAACCTGCTCAGAGATGTTCTGAAAGCAACAAATGCTAGAGATCACAGCAGGTCAGGCAGCATCCATAGAGAGAGATCAAGCTAATGTTTCGAGTCTAGATGACTCTTCATCAGAGCTCTGATGAAAAGTAACCTAGAATTGAAACATTAGCTTGCTGTCTCTCCATGGATGCTGCCTGACCCGTTGTGATCTCTAGCATTTGTTGGTTTCAGTACAGATTCCAGCACCTGCAGTAATTTGTTCCTGCTAAGAGATATTATTACATACCTCTGGAGCAGGTACAACTAGAGCTCACGCCTTCTGGCTCAGAAGTAGGTTTGCACCTCAAGAACCCTCTGTTGAAAGGTGAAAATTTCTCCTTTTATCCAACTTCTCTTTTGTGCAAAGTTGCTGTCCAGTTGATTTCATGTTAGTTCTTCAAATATCTGCCACAGTATATTGGATTGATTTGTAGTTGTCCATGCCGCTATCCTGGTGTGAGTTTGCCCCAAACTGGGTGCTGTATCTGACACAGTACTAAATATGTTATCTTGCACAACATAAGAAATTGGGAATGGATATCAAAGAATCAAATAATCCAATAGACATTGATTATATTGAACTATTATGTACACAAAATACATTTCACCTGCACGTAAGTGTTTGGACTAACATTAACCTATTAGTTTACAACAATGGAAGATGTTTTATGTTGAGGCTCATGCTTCAAGTATTCTGAGGTACAATAGAGTTTGAGATCTTCATAACCTCAGGTCACATGCTAAGGTACAATGATAATGTCATAAGCATGTCTCTTAAAGATATATTGACATATTGGCTGTACAATATAATACAATAAATATTGATGAAAGGAATTTCACACAAAATGATTAAATGCTTACCCACAAATATTGTCAACAGTAATTTGTAGTTTGCAACTTAGCATCTTTTTTGTTCTGTTAATATTTTAGGTAAAGTCAAAGAGTACCATATGTTAAGATATAAAATTCAATGTAAATAGTTCATTTGTAACTTCAAATGTAAAGAAACATATTGATATTAATGGACAACAATATTGGCTATGGAGTAAAACTGATTTTCCACCTGACTGTTAGTTTCTGTTTTTGTTTGTGAAATCAGGACAAAGCATTCAAAGCCCTTTAGAAAAATATGTACTCAAACGATCAACAGTACTAAATACTAGGGACTGCTTTCAAAAAGGAAACTGTAAACCCAGAACAATATGTTTGCTATGGAGTATCCCGTTGTTCACTGAAGTGTTGCATTTATAAAACACAAGGCACCTGGCAGGCATACTGCAAGAGGGATTTTCACTGTTTTACCTGGGCTATGACCCCAGACAATATTTCTGATGCATTTTTAAAAGTTATGCACAGATGGTCTCAATAAATACACTAAATTTCCAGCTTCCATGTTTCAGATGTGATGGACAGCATCATTCTCATTGACATTTGTTTCATTGTGAAAACTTCAGGACAGCAGCAGCTTCCATCAAGGAGAGCGGATTGCAGCTAAATGGGATCTGGGATTGTCAGGGTCATCAGGCAGGCCCTGACAAGGTGAAAGGATCAGTCCTAATCTCTGAGATTGTGGTTTTGCTGCCAGGCTTTACTTGGTCATTTTGTCAAGTGACAAGATGAACATCCACTGTTCATAAACCACTAGCAATGGCAGCAAGAAGTCCTTAAGAGGCCAGAGAATGAGGGTATTAATCACCCACGCCATCACTGGTAAAATACCAGGGCAGCTGGAATGGTGACTGCCATACCACCTATCATCCTATCCTATCATCCCACCTAATTTTATACCTTCCCCACCTCCCAATCTTTACTCTGCACTGTAAAATCCCAGCCAAGGATTTATTTGGTGCATTAAGTCAAAATTATGAGATAAATTTTCTTTCTGTTAAACTGAGGCTCTAAAACTGAAACGTATGCTTTCTTTTGCCTCAGTCTATTAACTAGGCTTCACCACTGCTCTGTTCGCTTATCAAGATGAATGTAAGATTCTGTTTATTAAAGTTTGAAATCTGAATTGCTTCTGATGACGACACAATAAAAAATATGCATTGAATAAAGTAGGGAGCAGAGACCAGTTGTTTACTTGCTTGTTCTTTGGTTTTGACTAACACCAATATGTAGAATGTGTTTAACATGACAGTGCTAAGTAGCTGTTTACACCAGTTAAGGTAATTAATTCATGTTAATTTTTAATTACGACAATAGTACTCACAAACAGTGTGTTTTGTTTCACACAACAGCTGCACTGTTCAGCCCTGGTGGTAAGGACACAGATTGGTCAGGTGTGGAAACCAGCACCATTACACACTAAGCGACATAACAGCTGTAAGACAACACATTTCACCTTATTAGGATATCTAGAAATCAATCATAAGAGGTTAACATGATTTGTTGATGTAATATTCTGAATAAATAAATACAGACAATTGCGTTGCGCTGCTGGAACTGAAGAAATTGTTGGCCCTCTAATTGGTGTGTGGCTCTGGAAACAGGGCATACAGCATTAGACAACTGGAGGCAGTCACCTTCCTGCTGTTTTAAAATCAGACTGTGACTTGCGTAGATAGTGTGTCCCAAATTTCCATCCCATGCACGGGGCCACAGCCACACTGTAAAATCGCAGCTTTTCTGAGCAGAATATTTCATTTGGTTTATTGTTGTCACATGTACCGATATACAGGGAAAAATATTATTTTGCATGCTAACTAGACAAATCATATCTTACAAAAGTACATCAAGGTAATAGAACAGAATGCAGAATATGGTGTGAATATAGAATATACTCTAAAGGGTGAAATATTTACTCCGTCTTTGCACTCTGGATGCATCAACATCTCAGATGATACTTTCATTATGAGCTGGAAATAATTTTCACTCAGAAATGTCTACACTGTCAATGCACTTCATCCTTGTTATCTACTGATTCGCCACCTGTGGATCTGTGTACTCGGGAAGTCAACTCCAGACACCATTTCTTTTATTACTCATTGACTTGCTCAGTCTGATCGTGTCATTCTTCATGGTACATAGGAGAATTAAATATGAGTGGTAGCCATGTTTTTTGCTATCTGTGGGAATTTCATTCCCCTATTCCCCACATCTGTCTACATCTAATATTCATCATCCTGACATTTGGGTGTATTAGGCTAGGTGGCAATTTGTTGCTTATTTACGTGTATCTATCATCGTGAAAATTTGTAGCTCGGGTTGAGGATGCAGTTGTTTGCTAGCACACCGAGTTGGTTGTTCTGTGGTGTGTAGACGTTTTGTTATTCTTCTAGACAACATCATCAGTGTGACCTCTAATCAAAGCGTTGGTGTTCTGCTTCCTTCTGGATTTATATGATCCTCTGGTGTGATGGTCTTAGAACAAAGAAAATTACAGCACAGGAACAGACCCTTCAGCCCTCCAAGTCTGCACCGACATGCTGCCCATCGCAACTAAAACCCCCTACCCTTCCGGGGACCATATCCTTCTATTCCCATCCTATTCATGTATTTGTCAAGACGCCCTTTAAAAGTCACTATTGTATCTGCTTCCACTACCTCCCCTGGCAGTGAGTTCCAGGCACCCACCACCCTCAAATGTTGACGTTCATTACTTTTTAGAGGTCTTGTCACTTCCAGTTCTGTTGTTTTAGCAGTGGTCTGTATACAGGATCTATTTCTATTTGTTTGTTAATGGAGTCCCGTGTTGAGAACCAGGCTTCCAGAAAATCCCTTGCATGTCTAGTGTTCGCTTGTCCCAGTATAGTCACTTTGTCCCAGTCAAACTGATGGCCTTCATTGTCTGTGCGTATTGAGACAAGTGAATATTTGTCGTGCCAATATACAACCAATATTCACTTGTCTCAATACACACAGACAATGAAGGCCATCAGTTTGAATGGGACAAAGTGACTATACTGGGACAAGCGAACACCAGACATGCAAGGGAATTTTTGGAAGCCTGGTTCTCAGCATGAGGCTGCATTAACAAACACATAGAAATAGACCCCGTGTACAGCCCACTGCCAAAATAACAGAACCAGAAGCGACAAGACCATCACACCAGAGGATCATTTAAATCCAGAAGGAAGCAGAACACCAACGCTTCAATTAGAAGTCACACTGATGATGTTTTCTAGAAGGGTAATGAAATGTCTGCACACCACAGAACAACTGACTTAGCGAGCTAGCGAACAGCTATGTATCTATCACTCAAGTAAATCATCTGTCCTTGTCCAAAAGCAGAACAACTCGTGAAGGGTCTAGGCCCGAAACGTCAGCCTTTCTGCTCCTATGATGCTGCTTAGCCTGCTGTGTTCATCCAGCTCTGCACCTTGTTGTCTCACAACTCAAATGCTGACGTTCATTACTTATTAGAGGTAAGTGCTTTCTTTATGAAGATCTGGTTTTACAGCCAAAAGCATAAATAAAACCCTTTTTGTTTTAATTTAAAATAGCTAAATAAAAACTCATTTACACTCCTTATAAATGTGGAGCTAGTTAGAATTGAGACAGCTTATTGAAAGTAAAATGTCTTTACTGCCTAGTAATAAGTTTAGTACATTTTTGTGAATTACTGTAGTTAACCTACAATGAAGTACTCAGATCTTTAAATTACATTTCATCACACTGATTGTAACAATTAGTTATAGTTCCACATATAATTTATGGGTAATTGAACTACAAGCACGTTTCATGGTTACAAGCTGCTCGCAATATTAAGAACTGTTAACATAGGTTTCTCTTCATCTGTGGTAGGAAGGAAGCTTAGTAAGTGTAATCGTTTGGGATATGGATTTTTGCTTGATTTTGTTTGACAGTTACCCATAGGTCATATTGTATTATAGATTGGTTCTTAGGATTAGACACAATATTTGTAACTCTCAAGTAAAAAAAGCTGTTGTCAGGCAAAAAGCGATTGCATAATGAAAGTATCCACAAAACAAAACCACAATTATCCAGAGTTCTATTTTCAATCTAATACATTTTATTTTTGACATGTAAATTTAAATTTAGAGAAACACAAAATTAGGACATGAAATTCCTAATGGCAGATATTGTTCAAACGCTGCATACAAAATCAAACTCAAAATCTACACTTACTTTGAACAAAATAGTGCAAATTGTGTAAATAATTAATCCTTTGTTGATATGAAAATCTTTTAATACTGGTTTCAAAGACATTTTATACGGTTGGTACATATATGCTGTTCCTCAGCCTGGTATGATGTAGCACACACTCATGGTAGTATTTTTTACCATTGAACACATGAACTTTTAAGGAGAATAATATAGGTAACATAGATTCTGAGCAGATCAAATTCAAATCAGATAAACAGATAAAACTGAGTTTGATTTCTGAGTGTGATTTCTGCGTATAAATGGTCAGTAAGCATGACAGCAATCATCCTTTACAAGATGTGTTTTACATGTTTTGAAATGTTCCAATAGTCGACATAAAATCCAATGTTTCGTAATCATTCTTCAAAAGAAATCTAGGACTGCAGCAACCAGCATGGTGCAGATTATGTTGCAATTTACAATAGCACACTTCTACCGCTGACTTTAGTGCAATTGTCTAGCACAGTTTATGTCAAGATAATTATAATGAGATGGTAATGAACCATCCGTTTCAGGCTGCAATTAAAGGAGCTATGTCATTACGTTGGCAGTCTCACTCCATGGAACACGTTGCATTCTCTAATATTCTATTCTGGGGAACAGATTACACTGCATCAGACCTCTAATTACCCTTGGATTCAGATTCAGATCCTACCAATGAAGGGTTCGTATCTAATCCACTGCAATACTCAGGTCAAGATTCTTTTTTATTTGAAAATTTGGATGTTGCCAAAACATGATGCAGAACTGATAGAAAACCCAAATAATCCACAATTAGCTCTGATAAAAAAAACTCATCTCCTCTGAAATTTGATCAATAAGTGGTAGCTTATTTCAGAGAAAAGTTGTTTTTGTTGCTTGTGTGGTTTTCTTAAAGATCATTAATGGAGAAATTTACTTAAAATTGAGCATCACTGCAGGTAAATCAAAAGGTGAACATTTTTTAAAAAGGACAATATCAGTTTTACTAAGATATATTTGTGGTCTCGAGATTTTAAAGAAGTGTGACTCGAAAATCTGATTCAATTAAATTATGTCCACATGAGAAACGTTGAAACAAATGAATATGACCAAGAAGGGAAATATGGGGAAACATGCAACATCTGTTTTTCATTTAATCAATATCTTTTATTAACAGATAAGTAATACCTAATTACTTTATTGAAATCAATGTATATGATGAAGCTGTTCAAAATTTTATGACATTTCTATCAAGTAGATAAGGAGAAACTGTTTCCACTGGTGGGAGGTTCACTAACAATGAGATGTTATGTATAATGGATGTATAAAGAGTCAACATAGATCATTCACCCTTGGAGTCTGGTCCACCATTTAATAAGATCATGCTTGATCTGATTGCAACCTCAAATCCACGTTTTCACGTAGGCTGATATCTTTCAACCCTTTGCTTACCAAGAATTATTCATCTCTGCCTTTAAAATATTCAAAGACTCTACTTCAACCATCTTTTCTGGAAGAGAGTTCTAATGACTCACAATCCTCTGTGAGAAAAACAAATTGCTCCTTTAAATATGTTACTACTTGGAGAAACATTCTCTTCACATCTTAAGACCTCTCAAGATCTTAGATATTTTAATGAAGTCACCTCTTACTCTTCTAAATTTCAATGCATACAAGCCTAGTCTGTACATCCTCTCCTCATAACACAACACACTCATTGCAATTATTAACCTGGTACATTTTCTCTGAACTGCTTCCGAAATATTTACAGCCTTCCTGAGATAAAGTTGCCAATAGCATATGCAGTACTCCAGATGTGGTCTCACCAGTGCCCAGTTTCACTGGAAAGTAACCTGTTGACTAATTATCATTGCAATAAATGATAACATTTTATCAGCTTCCCTATATACTTGCTGTACTGAGTAAAAAGAAATGTGCTGTCATGGTAGTAAAGTTGTGGAGGATATAACAGACCACCATGAACTTGAGCACCTGCACTGGTGAGTACTGTAGTGTTCCTCCATTGAGTGTTGTAGGCTGCAGATCTATGGCTTGACAACATCAGTGCTCTGCTCCACTATGTTTCTTGACACTACATGATTCTAAATTAGATTTGCAGCAGAACGTTGTGAGTCATGCTTGCAGATAGTATTCCTTGTCAGCAAACAATAATTGTGGTCCTAAAACAATAAAAGAAATTGTACTCATCTACGGGATGTGTTATTGACTGGGTAAGCATTCATTGCCCAACACTAGCTGTTCTTGAGAAGGTGGTAATGAACTTAATGGGTGACTGTCTCAGGATGAGGTGCTGTGGCTGATGTTAGGGTGGTGAGATTCCACCAAGATAGTGACCATTCATTAGCACGATGTTCTGTCCATGTTCTGAGCCTTGTGGTTTCTGGATTTCTCTCTATTTGCGTACGGGGTCTATAGAGCTTCATATGTGAATTCAATGTTTACACCATTTAGAATCTCACGAACTTGGCAAAGCCATGTGATCACTGATCTTGCTTTTCACTGGTCAGAGAAAAGATTATGTTGATCTTTACCTAATACACTGAGCCTTTGTCACCCTATTGGCGTTGATGGCAACCTAGGATATGCTGATTGTTGCCTACTGTCACCATAAGACCATAAGAAATAGGAAAAGGAGCAGGTCATTCCACCCCTCTGAGCCTGCTCCACCATTCAATAGGATCATGCCTGATCCTACATTCCTCATTTCCTTATTCCTGCACTTTCCCCATAACGCCTGCTTCCCTATCTCAGGCTGAACCTATCTCAGGCTTAAATATACACAAGGACTCTGCCCCCATAGCTCTCTGTGGCCAGGAATTCCAAAAACTCTTAGCCCTCTGAAAGAAGAAACTCCTCCTTCTCTCGGTCTTAAATTAGCTCCCCTTTGTTCTGATACTTTGTCCTCCGGTCCTAGGGTCTCCCATGAGGAGAAACATCCTTGTGGTATTTGCCCTGTCAACCCCCTTAACAATCTTATGTTTTAATGAGATCAACTTTCTTCCTTTTAAAGTGCAGTGAGTAGAATCCCGGTCCATTTAGCCTTTGCTCATAAGACAATCTTTCCTTACGAGGGATCATCCCAGGGAACCTAGTCTGAGCTGCCTCTAATGAAATGATATCTTTCCTTAAATAAAGGGACCAAAACTGCTGACAGCACTTCAGATATGGTTTCACCAGCACCTTGTACAGTTGCAGTAAGACTTACCTGCTCTTATGCTCCAACCTCCTTGAAATAAGAGCCAAAATTCCATTAGCCTTCCTGGTGAGCTGCTGCACCTGTGTGCAGGCCCCAGGCATCAGACATTGTCCATCAAATGTTTAAATTTCCCAGACAATTCTCACATTAGCCCATGCATCAGGAGTTCCACAAGGTCCTAGCACACATCAACCATCAGATATCTGAGATCCAACAATCTGGAGATTGTCAGACTTGTACCTTTTTCATTCACTCTCATGACTCAGGCTGTTCAATTTACTCAGTTTGAAGGGGCCCAGGATTTAAATAACCACACAGCTTGAGCGTTTTGCATACCTTCATCATTCTTCAACAGCATTTATGTCTCCTTCATAAATTTATATCTCCCACACAGAGGGAAAAGGCCTTTGCTAGATCAAAAATGGGTTTCATCTGAACCCATTGTTGAACTCTGTGATTGAGTTCAAATAGCCCTGAGTTTGGGGTTTCAGTCAATTGAATCCACCCACGGTAGCTAGAGCAAGAGGCCACTGGTGCTGGCCTGCTCAGTCGCAAAATGGACAAAATTGTCAAATACAAGCAAAATACTGCAGATGCTGGAAGTCTGAAATAAAAACAGTATGTGGAGATACACAGCAGGTCTGGCAGTATTTGTGGAGAAAGAAACAGTGTTTATGTTTTGAGTTTGCTATGACTCTTCTTCAGGATTGAAAAAGGTTGGAAAATTGTATTTTTGTATGCTGTGGACGGAGTTAGTGGGGAAGCAAGTAGAACAGAGTGTAAGCATGTTCAGAGCCAAAGACAAAGTGTTTGTTAATGGTGGTGAAGGGAAGTTAGTGTTTTAAAAAGGGTGTAAAGTAGGATGTGAAAAATAGAAAACAAGTCCACTCTGCTGAGAACAAAGAAAACACAAAGACAGAGTTGTGTCTGTGTGTGTGCACGCGCACATGTGTGTGTGTACGTGTGTGCGCGTGCATGTGTGCATGCGTGTGTATATGTGCATGCGTGTGTGTGTGCACGTGTGTATATGCACGTGCGTGTGTGTGTGCGTGTACGCATGCGCATGCGTGTGTCTGTTTGTATGTGTGTGTGTGCATGTGTGTGTGTCTGTCTGACCGTGTGTGTGAGTTATGTAAAAATAATAGAGGATACAGAAGTCATGCTCTGAAGTTTGGAATTCACTTTTGAATCTAGGGGGTGTAAAGTGCCTAAGTGGAAAATGAAATTTCCCTCCAGCTTGCGTTGCGCTTTGTTGGAAGACTGTTGCAGGCCCAGGACAGAAATGGTCGCATTGGAATATGGTGGCTTTTGGAAATAGCAAGCAACTGGGAGGTGGGAGTCATTCCTGCAGACAAAATGGAAGTGTTTCGCAAAGTGGTTTCACCAATATGAAGGAGGACAAAAATGGCAACCCTGGCAACCAGAGCATCAATCTCTTTGAAAATGCACTTGTGAGCAGCAGACTATGAAATCCTGCAGGGTGTTGCCAGTAAATTCCTGGAAGGGGCTGGAGATGAAGATATTTAAGGATGTGATGAGTTTGATGATTACTAGCAATGCATAGCCACCTGGTCTATTGGGAAACAGGACTTGTCCAAGGAAGTTACAATGTCAGAATTGACATACTGTGAAAGCCAGAGCCTCCAAAGGCACCTGCTGCACCTGGATTAATATTATTTTTTCTGTATTTATTAATGGGATGAGGACGTCGCTGGCCAGGCAGCATTAATTGCCCATGCCTAATTGCCCAGACGGCAGTTCAGAGTCAACCACATTGCTGTGGGTCTGGAGTCACATGTAGGCCAGACAAGGTAAGGATGGCAGTTTCCTTCCCTAAAAGACATTAGTGAACCAGGTGGGTTTTTCTGACAATCAACAATGGATTCATGTCATCATTTCTGTATTAAATATTATGTTAGCTGTTTCAGAAGTTTTGAATTTCATTTTTACATGATGATGTTCTCAAAAAGGGCATTTGGTGTTTTTGTTGCAGCTAAAAAAAATCAGCAAAAATAGTAGAAAACAGTAGCCCGAAAAGTGAAGGGGTGTGATCGAGATTGGGGGGATTTGTAACAGTGGCATTTGTGATGTTTAGGTTATTGTTTTGAAGATTTTGTGTCTCTTCTGCCAACATTCATTTGGAGGAGGAAGCGATTTACTCCTGCATTTCACTTCAAATTGACATGGAAAAATAACATGCATCTTTTGAATATTTCACAGAAGTTCTGCTTTGAAACCCTTATATCTTTAGAGTTTATGCTGTGAAATGTTATGATTCTTGTTGTGTTGGACTGTTTTCTGCACATCGACATTATGCATTGCAGCTCCAAGCTAGTGTTCTATTTTCAAAGTTTTGGCAAAGATCTGTGGCTCGGGTTGAGGGTGAGATTGTTGACTTGCTCACCGAGCTGGCTTGTTCTCGTTCAGCCGTTTCATCACCATGCTAGGTGCCTCTGATGAAGCGGTGTTATTTTACTCGGTTTGGAATTTATACTGTTTGGTCCATTATGGTAAGAAGTATTATTTCCGGTTTTGATCTGTACAGGTTTGTACATAGTGTCCAATTCTTTGTGTTTGTTGATTGCATTATGGATGGAGAACCATGCCTCTAGGAATTCCTGTGCATGTCTATGTTTGGCTTGGGCTACTATGGTTACCTGATGGCCTTCATTGTCTGAGTGTACCGATATTAAGGAGAGTTTGTCATGCCGTTTTGCTGCTAGCTGATGTTCATGTACTCTGATGGCTAGTTTCCTTCCTGTCTGTCCAACGTAATGTTTTTGGCAGCCATTGCATGGTATTTTGTAAATCATGTTGGTTCTGAATGTTGTGGGAAGACCACAAGAAGGAAACTAGCCATCAGAATACATGAACATCAACTAGCAGCAAAACGGCATGGAAATGACACTACTCACCGTAACGGATCAAACAGTAAAAATTCCAAGTGGAGCAAAATAGCACCACTTCAGCGGAGGCTCCACTGATGATGTCACCTAGCATGGTGACAAAAAGTCTGAATGAGAACAAGTCAGCTTGGCGAGCAAGTCAGTGTTCTATTTTCTACACAAAACATTTTCTTTATGTTTCTCAATTCAATTGGGTACTCAGAGGAGGGAAATGGAGTGGAAAGTGGGACCAGAAATTGAAGCCTAGTTGTCTGGCAGGAATAATGTAGGCCCTTAAAATGAATTGTTCTGTCTCCCTGTCCCATTTCTGCTGGCAGCCATTTTACTTACCACTGATTTAGTGTTATGCAGGAGGCAGGAAAGAGTCCCACAAATCAATACAAATATGGGTGCAGTTAAAACAATAGGATCTCAACTGCATTTTTAACACAGGCCTCAATAGGAAAGAACCTACTTTCTCCTTAAATTCTATGCTGGTTAGTCATTGTCAGAAAAGAAGCTTTTTGAGAAAAACCCTGACCTCCCTGATCCAGCACTGCTTTTTTTTTTACCTTTCATTCGTTCTTCCTAATAATTCCCATCTGTGCAATGTCACTAAATGCCACGAAAGTTCATTCTCTGTTTGAAACCATCGTTCAACTCTAAATCCGCAATGTTACACATTAAGTATGGTAGAACTTTGTATACTTCTCCTTTAAGACACTCTGGCTCTCTTTACATTGTTAGTCCCAGTCACACCATGGTATTAATGACAAGTCATCATGGCTAGTTTATAGTTATGAGTTCTTTACTACTTAGCATCGATACGGATTTGCGTTAAGCCCAGCAGGTATGGAATTCTGAAGAAACAAGACAGCTGTGGGGTATATTTTTTATTTGCAAAGAGAAAAAATAAGAAGTGGATAGTTGTTACTTTTTCCTTTCACAATTACTACCCCAGAAAAAAAAAGTGGTGAATGTCACCATTGGAACAAATCGTACTGTGAACCTGTTTACCTTTGTTTCTCACGCAAATCTACTCACATGCCATAGGGCTAAATTTCCTACTCAACCTGCCTGTGTGACAAGCAGATATACTTTTGATGTTAGGCCATTGACAAAGGTCTAACATTACCAGAGCACAAGCCTGCACCTATCAAGGAGGTCTGTGCCTAGGTATAGGAAGAAATGTCAATCAGTTCAGTAGATCTGAGAGATCTTTAACAATGTTAATAGTGACCTACCTAAAAGCATCAACCGTAATACCTAGAGCCTGATGGTAAAACTCTTTTTGCTGACTGCCTATAGCCTTCAGGTCATCTGATAAAGGAACACGTAATAAATCTTATTAAGTGATTGTCACTCTGTTTGAAATAGGAACCTAATGGATTACTGTGTTGATTTCACTCCTATACTATTATAATTGGTGCCTATTGTGGATGCAAGTGCTCTCTTCCTGCCCTAACAAACCAAGAAATATCTGGAAGGGTGCAAGTAATTCAAAGGGGACTCTTCTTTCCTTGGCACTTAGTGACTAAGTATTGCCCGAGACAAAGCAAAGGAAAGTTTGCCCTTTATGTCCTACTCCTTTTATGCACTATTACTCATTTATTCAGGCCTTTCTTTCAACGTTCTTATCCATATAGCTATATTACATTGTTTATGTACATCTCCTTTTTCTCTTACATATTTTCTAACCCTTACTCTCGAATGCAAATAAAATCAATAGCCCTTGGCTTGCATTCTGTGCTCCCATGAGCATAGGTGAAACAGTCTGAAAATACTATGACTTAAACAGAGCTTTGCTTCACGACATAGCGAAAGATGGGTAACAATCATCACTATTTTCATTCAAGCACAATTTTATCTTTTCTCTTTTGCACAAGTTAAAAGGTGTGTTGTTAATTGGAGCCAGTATTGCCAGAAACTGAGGCACAATTTCATTACTGATAAAAATCAAAGCTGAATATCATTAATTGCTCTGAAAACATAGCTGACAACTTTTGACAAAAATGTACATTCAGTAGTATATACAAATTACCTTTTAAACTTACATTACCTAAATTAACATTTCAGTCCCGAAACATTGTATTATTCATGTCAAAGGAGTGGCCATGGGTACCCAATGGGCCCCAGTTATGCCTGTCCCTTTGTGAGGTACGTGAAACATTTCTTGTTCCAGTCCTACTCTGGCCCCCAACCATGAGTCTTTCTCTGGTATATCGATAACATCATCGGTGCTGCTTTAGTCTCTCATCCGATATTGGAAAAGTTTATCTATCTTGATTCCAATATCCACCCAATTCTCACTTTCACCTGGTCCATCTCTGACTCCTCATTTCCCTTCCTGGACATCTCTGTTTCAATTCCTGGGGATAGGCTGGTCACCAACATTCAATATAAACACACCAACAACCGCAGTTACCTTGACTGTACATGCTCACACCCTGCTTCCTGTAAAGACTCTATTCCATTGTCCCAGCTCCTCCATCTCTGTTGCATCTGTTCTGATGTTGCCAATCTTGACAAGGGGGACTGGAATGTCCACCTACTTCATATACTGCTTTTTTTTAATGTTCATTTGATGATCCAATGCTCTGTAATTCTAAACAATGTGTTAAAAGAAAATAAATATTAATTATTGTACAACTTATTCATGCAATTTGGACATTTATGTCCTGTAGAAGGGCCCTCTAATACAACATGATTTAAATTTGAGAAGTCTCTTTGATAACCTTTTATTCAAAATAAATGTGAATATCAGTTCCCAATGTTTTTGAAAAGACTTTCTCACACCATAGTTTTAAGAGTCTCTTTAATGCAATGTTGATCTTTAGAAACTTTTTCAGAAGTAAATTTGATACATAAGGCAAAGAATTCTGCTGCACTTTATAATTCACTATTGCATGCCTACTTACGTTTATTGGTGTTCTGTAATATTTTATAAAAGTGCAAGGTATAGTATGCATGCCGCTTGCAAACTGACATAAGCTATCATTTTAACAGGTATTCCAGAATCCATTTTAGAATCAGACCTTGCACAGGAGACATGCTCAGTTCCAGCACCTCAGAGATTGTGCTTCACTTATTATAGCTGTACTACTTATGCTGAGGATACAGGATAACCAGAGAAAAGTCAAGCAACAAGTCCGCTGGCTAAGCAAGAAGATCAATTACCCATCCAAGAGAGTGTGCAGGGTGAGAATTCCCTGTGAAATAATGTTGAAAGAGATGTGTGTCAGGAGACTACGCTTCAGCGAGGAAGCAATAGCATACCTCTGTGAAGTAGTCAAGGATGACCTGAATTCAACCTCAAAATGCCGCACTGCCTGAGCAGTATCATTGAAAGTCACCACAACACTGAAATTCTTTGCATGTGGGTCATTTCAGTCTGGAACTGATGACTTGTGTAACATTTGCCAGAGAGCTGTAAGGGCCTGCATTCACAAGTTAACTGAGGCAATTTATCACAGGATTTCAGACTTCATTAATTTCAACGTGACCCTGTGAGAATGAAGCAGAGGTTCCTCACAAAGTACCAGATCGCTGGGACTATCAATAAATAGTGTATTCCATTGAAGGCACCAATACATGAGCCTGACTTTTTCATCATCAGGAAAGGGTTGTTTGTGAGGCCCAAGTGAAGATCCTGAATAGAAATGCAGACAATAAGGAAGTGTGGGTGGTCATTAATCCTGATGAAGTCAAGTTTTCACCAGACCATGGGTATATTATTGGAAATTTGAGGACAGCTACTGGGCAATAAGGGATACCCGCTGATTGTGCTTCATGACATTATATCGGAGGATCAGCAATGAAACTCATGAACAATACAACCACACACATATCATAATGAGTCAAATCATGAAGAGGAAAATAAGTGTATTAAAGTCAATTTTCCATTCTGAACTGGTCTAGGAGCACTTTCCGTACAAACCTATGAGAGCTTCCATGATTGTAATAACATGTTATATATTGCACAACTTTGCCTTCCCAGAAGCACTGAGCCTTCATTCTGAGGATGATTTAGTGCCAGAATGGTCCAAAACTAGAGGGCATAGGTTTAAGGTGAGAGGGGAAAAATTTAAAAAGAACCTGAGGGGCAACATTTTCTTGCAGAGGGTGGTGCACGTATCAAATGAACCGCCAGAGGAAGTGGTGGAAGCAGGTACAATTACAACATTTAAAAGGCTTCTGGATAGGTATATGATTAGGAAAGGTTTAGAGGGATATGGGCCAAATGCTGGCAAATGGGACTAATTTATTTAGAATATCCATTCGGCATAGACAAGCTGGACCGAAGGGTCCGTTCCCGTGCTTTATAACTCGATGACTCTATGACTCTGTAATGCTTATCCCTGTGAACCAGAGATGAAATAAGAAACTTGGGGATAATGTTTGGGATAAGAAGATAAGGAGATGTAAATCATGCATGAGTAGAGTCAGAAAATTGGTGGGGAAATGTAAAGGATTAATGTGAATAAGATAGTATAAGATCGCGTAGCCTTTTGATGATGGTTCTTTCTAGAAACCTCTTGTGAACATAACCTGCGCAGAGAAGGTAACACTTGCCATACGACAAGTCTACTATAATCTTGATTAGCTCCACTGCAGAATACAAAACGAATCAAAACAATCTAATTTCATATTACTGTTTTAAATTGATATTGCAAACATTGTTTCAGTAACTTTGTTGTTTATGAACAACTCACAAAATTATTACATCTGTTGTGAAAAAAATACATTTTTAAAAGTCTGAACCAATATAAATTAGACTATTAGCAATATTTGAATTTGACTCAGATGGAACAAACATACCCACAGTGGCAATGGAAATGTGGGTTACTGTATAATAGTTAGAATTTTAATTGATTGAAAAACATTGAAATAATTTCAATAACTTCTTGTGTGATGCACAAGCATAGAAATTTCTGTTTTAATGTTATCATATCAAATATCAACAGGCTCATACCAAATTCCTCCCTCCAGATTTAGTACTGATATATTAATTTTCTCGATAGGAATATTGTGAACAGTAATTTCTACTTGAAATTTGCAAAAATCAACATTAATAAAATCATCAGGGGACATGACTGTGAAAAGGACTGTGATCTTCTACAATCAGAGAATATATACCACATATCATCCAAAACATATCTCGTTTTGATTGAAATTACACAATCTGTGTGGAGAGTTGATGTTTTATGAACCAAAGTGGAAAAAACAAAACTGATCCAACTTACAGATTCCCTTTCTGTACATCAGGCATACATAAGAAGTGACAAGAGATTCCCTGGTGTACAAATGGTTAAGTTCATATATATTTTTTATATTGAACGTTGAATATTTGGCTATGTAGCTTAGCGCGTCTTGGTAGAATTGTGGGCAAAGAACAGAATTATAGTCCATTGAAATTTGTTCAAACCTATAAATGGTTTGCAGTAAGTACATTTCACTATCTATTCACTCATCGAAAGGGACCAAAACATCCCAGCATCAGCATTAACAAAAAACGTTACAGAAATCGTTGCTGCTAGCTGGAAATTGTATTTGAGCAATAACGGGGCTTTGGCTGCAACAACTGAAATGTCTTTGTTAAGCTTCCACTGTCTCCCACTGATAAATGTAACTTGAACACACAGCAGGAGCTCCATCTTGCTGGGTCCATCATTTCAATTATACCCAGGAGGACAGGGGTCATTTTTTTTCTACTTTCAAATGTTGCTGTACAAATAAAATTGACTCTTCATGGAGCTAATATCTGCTGATTTTCTTTTTGAAATGAAAATTCAGGAGAGAGATTTTCAATGAAATTGAATAATCTTCACTATTCCATGCTGCCTGTAAACTGCAGTGTTTGATGCATGATTAAAATGTCTACTATATCCTTACTGCAACGTCCAAATTCATTGCAAAGTGAATACGTGTCATAGAAGGGTGGAATCTTATTGTGGGTTTGGGGGTCTCAGGAGCTGACTGGAGAGCCAGTGAGAGACCTGCACTGCCTCTTCCATTGAAAGCCCATCAAACCACATGACAATCAGGAAGCCTCTCTCTGGAAAGCAGAACTGATGGGCAGAAGCCCTGCCCATGAAAGCTGCCAACCAATGAGAGACCAGCAGGTCTTGTGCTTAGCAGTGTCACAGAAGAAGCTGTTGCTACAGGTGGAACAGCACCCTGGAGTCTCGGTGTCACAGGATTGAGGACATAGGTAAATGATGTGAATTAGATAAGAAGGTCACAGATGGAGAGGTCATGGGAGAGGAGACATGGGATTGGAAGCAAAGGACAAGTGGATGGTTGACAATGGGTACTCCCTCCTGATGTCCAGTCTCTTGATCAGGCACTGATTTCCTTTGATTGAGGATTATTCTCATCTCTGCTGAGTTGATAAGCTGCATATAGGTGTCATGAACATCACAGGCCCACTTGCAGTCGGTTTAAATGAAGTGACAGTAAGTTGAGTCTCTTGAGTGGTCTTTTAGTTGGCCACTTAAGGACTTCAGTTGGCAGTAGATTAGCCTTTCTGCCCAGAATTTAATTCTCGCAAAGAAGAGAAAGCGATGAGATTCGTTTACTCCACCATTTCAACCTAGCTAACTGGACTGGAGGCTGGGTCATTGAGTATTTAAGGACTCAGTTAAACAGATTTTTGATTGGCAAAGGAGTCAACAGTTATGAAGAACAGACAAGAAAGTAGAGTTAAGACTACAATCAGATCATCCATGATTTTACTGAATACTGATGCAGGCTTAGGGTGTGACATGTCTATTCTGCTGCTAGTTCTTACGTTCCTAAATTATCCGGAAGCAAGAGAAGAATTTTGGCCTTAAAAGAGAACCCCAGACGTGACCCTTGCAGATATTCAATTTTAATGATTTTGGGTGCCAGAAACATATTTAGAGGGAGGCAATGGCCTGGTAGTATTATCACTGGACTGTTAACCCAGAGAGCCAGGTAATGATCTGGGTATCCAGGTTTGAATCCTGCTATGGCAGATAGTGGAATCTGAGTTCAATAAAGATCTGGAATTGAGAGTCTAAAGATGACCATGAAACTATAGGAAAGACCCATCTGGTTTACTAATGTCCTTTAGGAAAGGAAACTGCGATCCTTAGCCAGTCAAGCCTACATGTGACTCCAAACTCCAGTAATGTGATTGACTTTTAACCCCCTCTGGGTAATTAAGGATGGGCAATAAATGCCTAGCCAGCAATGCCCTCATCCTATGAATGAATAATAAAAAAAAAAAATGGCTGGAATGTACAGTGACAATTTGTAGCTTGAGACAAAGTGAAATCCCACCAGGATATAAGTGGGCAGTGCACACAGATTTTGAATTACTTTGTTTCACATTTAATTAAAAAGCAGACAGTATCTGTTAATCAAAAGATCAAAGTGGTTCATCACTAATTGATTGATTAATGGGGACTTGTTAATGGTATTTGCATCGCTAAACAAATCCATGTAATGCAGTGGCTGGATTTTGTGAATTCTACACCTGCATAGTTGGTTCATTTTTCTTTGTATATAGCTATGATAATTTTTATTTTTGAATGTAATGTCAAAACCTTCCAAAAATTTCTGCTTCAGAAAAAGTTCGAGATGCAAATCGCAAATCTCAAATGCTTTCAGCATTTGTTTACATCATTTACAATTCAAGACATTATGCCAACACCAGAAATTATCAAAGAGAATAAAAGAATCACATACTGGACATCCTGAAAGTGGAACCTCCTTAACTATCAGATGTTTTCCATTCAGAGATTTTCTCCTACATTATACTTTGTATTGTACTTCTGTTTTGGGTTCCAGTTTTATACCATATAACAATATTTATTTATAAATTAATATCCAGAAGCAAAGTGAGCACATAGAATTAAGTGAGATTCTGTGAAGTCCAACAGAAAATGACTGGTATCCAAAGATCAAATTATGGAAATAGTCCAGTCTCCAGATTATGAGGGTAAATTTCACAAACTGGATCTGCTGTGTAGTGATTGAGTAAAAAGACTGATCTAAAAATGCTGAAATTTTAACAGCCGGTGGAATTGTTTAACTGAACTGAGCAAAATGGGACATAGTCTTTCTGTTAGAAATTCAGCAATTGTAATGTTTGTTCTTAGAGAAAATATATGTTCCATTAAAAAGTTTACTATCCATATCATAATAGTGATAGAGGCTTCTTAATCTGATCCTTTGGTTAAACAGATTAAGAATACAGAATAGTTGCTGTTGTGTTAAGGTTAAGAGAGAAGGTTCTAGGCCCGAAACGTCAGCCTTCCTGCTCCTCTGAAGCTGCTTGGCCTGCTGTGTTCATCCAGCTCTACACCTTGTTATCTCAGGTGCTCAGCAGTCATGTTACCTACTGAATATAATACTACAACCAGTGGTTGAGCAGAATTACTTGGTTTAATATTGTGGTTCACATATATTTCTGTAGAGTATCTCATAATTCGATCTGAATGAAGGGTCACCGGACTCTTTAATTTAAATGTTAACTCTGTTTTCACTCCACAGATGCTGAGTTTCTTCAGTAATTTCTGTTTTTGTTTGTTTCACATCTCCAGTGTCCATAGTTGTTTGTTTTATCTATATATTGTCATGACACAGAGACAGACAATCAAATCAAATCATCCTTTCTACCTCTGTACTTGCAACACGGTAAAATTAAAATCTTCAGAAAGCTCCAATATTCCAGTGGCTCCTTACCATACTTAACCTAATCAATCCCAGACTAATTAATTCCAGACACAAGTTTTGTGTCTTAAACAAAAGATTTAACAATTTATTAAATATACCATAATTTTAGCAAAGAAAAATTAAAGGTATTGTAATTAATGTCTATGCTTTAAACCTGAGACATGATTACTGCCCCTATTCACATAAAGACAGACAGAGAAACAAGCACAGTTAAAGAATAAATAAAAGAAAATAACAAAATTGCCCAGATTACTTAAATGGTTTTCACAATGCATTGTTTCACGGGCATAGATGTGGACTCCTTGGCTGCTTTTCTGGAAACACTGATCACTTTTCATTCCATTCAGATGAAGATGGTAATACTTCTCACTCAGCTTTCTTTGGGCTTCTGGAAGCTGGTGTAGGAGATTAAGCAGAGAGCTTTCAAATCTTCATGCTGTGTCCCTAGCAGCCAAACTCACCTCCCAGAAAACACAGTTCAGACCAAACAACTTCAACACTGATTGAGCACAGATAAATTGAGTGACTCTTGCCAAGGCCTCAATTACCATTCAGCAACTGCCATTTTCTGGAACATAGGTGAAAACAATTCCCAGGTACTGACCTCATTAATAGCCTGTAAAAACAATATTCTTCTCAGGATTGCTGTGTCTGTAGGAACACCTTTGATCAAGACTCAACCTACTATTAACCCCCAGGTCTGGACTCACAAACAAACAAAAGCTTGTTTGATCTGTTCTTTTCCTTTTTCTACAAGCTGTTTCCCAAAGTCCAGAAGTCATTTCCAGCTCATAATTTCCAGTTCACAACTCCAAATGAATTATTGATGAAAGAATACAAATAAAAATAATTAAAAATCAGCAAGAGTTGTAACAATATGCAGATCCTGACTTAAATCCTGCTGGTCTTTCCTAGACGTACATGAATCACAGATTCACAGAACCATACGGCCCTGAAGGAAGTCACTTGACTTGTTGCAACTGTATTTGTACTGTGAATGAATAATTCATCTAGTGCTATTCCCCCACTTTCTCCCTGCAGTGCTGCACATTATTTCTTTTCAGACAATAATCCAATTCCTGCTTGAATGCCTCAAATGAACCTGACTCCAGGTAGTGAATTCCAGATATTAATCATTAGCTGTTTGATAAAGTTTCACCTTGTACATCCATTGCTTCTTTTGCCAATTACTTTGAATCCATGCCCTCTTGTCCTTGATCCTTCCATAAGTGGAATGTTTTCCCCTATCTCTCCTGTCCTGCTCACTCATGATGACAGCACCAAGCTCTCCACTCTAACTATGTAACCGAACTGCCTCATCCCTGAAGCCATTCTTCTGAATCTTTTTTGCACTGTCTCCAGTCCCTTCACTTCTTTACGAAAGTGTAATATCCAGAACTGGATACAATATTTCAGTTGAGGCTAAACCAATATCATATAAACGGTTAATATAACCTCATTGCTCTTGTACTCTATGGCCCTATTAATGAAGCCTTATTATCCATTCTCAATCTGTCCTGTCATCTTCAATTACTTATGCACATATACACCTTGCCCCACACCTCTTTAAGAATTGTACTCACTATTTTCTTGCCCTTTCTTGTTCTTCATGTGAAAGAGAATCACTTCACACTTGCCTGCATTGAATTCCATCTGCCACTTGATCATCCATTCCATAAGACCCTAAGACCTTAAGATATAGGAACAGAATTAGACTATGTGGCCCATCATTTGATCATGGCTGATATGTTTCTCAACCGCATTGTCCTGTCTTCTCCACAAAATCCTTGATCCCCTTACTAAACAAGAACCTATCTATCTCTGTCTTAAATACACTCAATGGCAATGCGTTCCACAGATTAACCACACTCTGGCTGAAGAAATTCCTCCTCATACGAGATCTAAAGGGTCGTCCCTTTACTCCAAAGCCATGCCCTCAGGTCCTCGTCCCTCCTACTTGTGGAAACATCTTCTCCACATCAATTCCATCCAGGCCTCTCAGTATTCTGTAAGTTTCAATTATATACCTCCTCATCCTTCTAAACTCCATCAAGTACAGGCCATAAACTTGTTTATGCCCTTTTGAAGTTCTACGTTATTCTCCTCAGTTTAGAGTGCCTCTAAGTTTCATATCATTTGCAAATTTTTAAATTATGCACTGTACACTAAGGTCCGGATCGTTCATATTTATATTAGGAAGAGCAAAGATCCTATCTTGACACTTGCAGAACTCTATTACAAACCTTCCTCTAGTTCAAAAAGCACTCATTAACCACTACTCTCTATTTCATGTCACTCAGCCAATTTTGCATCCAAGTTACCATTGTCCCTTTTAGTCCATAAGAGCTCCATTATAATAGTTCGTAGGAGTTACATATAATCAATACAGCAAAATAAAGTAAATATGTCTCTTTGTTTGAATATGGCGTTGAAATACAAATTTAACTTTGTTGCTAATAGATAGCTTTTAAAAGTCCATTTTAATTATGTTGTGAGTTCAGTAAAGACACTGTAAGATTCAATGTCATTGAATTGACTCTGTAAACATTGAATAGGTCACTATGTTACAAAAGAGGCAACATACTACTTTCATGGGAATCTATTAAAAGTTGGTTGACACAGCTTTAAAATGAAATTAAGCAGTCTGTACATGGAACAGAACTGTTCATTGATAAACAGCTGTTTAATTAGCTATTGTTACTTATTTTAGGTGAGTGCAGCAGTACAATATCATACATCATGAAATGACTGTCATTTACTATTACTAATTTGTAATTTAGTATATAAAATTACAGGCCTGTGATGTGTCAATCTTGTGAAAAAAATTTTCATACTTTCAGAATATAAATATCCACATCATTCATGTCACTCTGATGATATTGTACTTCTTATTTTCCAGCAAAGCACTTGAGCCTTTAATACAAATACACTACTTTGAGTTTTTTTGCAGTAATCCAGATTTCATATTCATTACAAAATAGATTTTTCTGTTAATTAAAAGTAAACTCTATATTGTATGGTACATTATCCCTGTAACAGCCCCATGTGGAGATCTTGAACTGGAAAACTGATGGTTCAGACTTTAGCATTTAGTTTTAACCAGTATAATTTACATATCTTTGAGAGGAATGCAGTGTATGTGCAAATAAGCTGAGCTGTACCAAATCAGACCCATACTTGGTTTACTATGGGCTGACGAGGCACAGCCTGTGTATTTATTCCATCAGTCAGCTAATTTAATGAGATTTCATTCAGCCTCGATTTATGCAGGACAGAATAAGCTTATTATTAAGGAGTAGTATGTGGCAGTAAGAAAAATCTGTTTGTTTTTTTTTTGTTCCATCACCTCAAGTAACAAAGCTGACCCCCATATAGCATTACTGAAATTTTATCATTTCTAATTTATCAAGGTAAACCATATCAGCATTTTTGCTGAGATTTTAAATTTGGAAACTTATTAAAATTTTGTTCCAGAAAAATGTGCAACTTTGGAGTTGGAGAACAACAAATTGCTGACAAGATTTCTTTGTTATTATTAACGAAATAGTTTTTTTTCACCATTATTAAAACAAAATCTCAGAAAGTAATATCCTTTTTTGGTCTAGTTCTTTGTACAGAGTAATGAAAAGGCATTTGAATGAGATGTGATATTTGAATTAAAGTTCAGTTGCATCATTTCTTTGTTTCAAAATACTCCAAATATCAGGAAGCGTAAGTTTTGCAGAATTATTAAACAGATTCTTGGAAATGACGAACAAGTACAAGAGGAAAGGAAAAAATCATGGTGCGTTTTTACACTTTGAAAATCAATAGAAAAGAAAGCCTGTTCTAGAAAAACAATATGTTTTGCCTACAACAGAAAAGTGCTCCATGTATAATTAATTTTGCTTTAACTTGACGTAATCTTTTCAGTCATAGAAATAAAACTTAGTTACTTTTTTTAAAGATGGAAGGTGAGCAAAGGGTTAAACAGACACCAATGTAGCAGCATATGTAATAATAAAAGCAAGCAACTGACAAACAATAAAACAGAATATAAATTGTCATATATTTTACATTGTGCCTTAGATTCGATATTGATTCTAGCTATGCCCACAGTGTATAATTATGTTATTGCACTGCTGAAGAGTGAAATTCAGATTGCCTGCAGGCAAATGCATTGCATGTATTCATTCTTTTCTTTTGTCACACAATCTAGCTGAAGAAGACATCATGGCACAAAATATTGAGTTAACTTTCACCTTTACTGTCTGGATAGTAATCAGCAGTGTGCCATCATGGAAATTAAGGTGATTATTATGGATAGCACCTAAGGGCAGAATCTTCTCAAGTCCTGAAAAATGCGGGTTCTAGTGCAAACTTTGGGAGTATTGTATGGGATGTCTCATGAGGCCTTTTCCATTGTTGACACTCCCAACTCACATTCTCCAAACCAAGTCTAAAATTTTGAGATGAGATTCTCGCTAGGGAGCAGCAAAACATTTATTAACAGGGATTGTCTTGTTATCATTCTCATTAATCCCCTTTAATATGCAGGCTTCCAGATGAAAACTGGACAGCAAGGATTCCCAACATGAATGTCAGAACAGATGCCTGGTGAATTCAGCTTACTGCCTGCTTCCCCAGATCTTTACCTTGGACACCTGGCACCATCGGCTTAGGGCATTCTCCATGGGCAGCGCCCACATGCACCCTGCATTCAGGGACACTGGCATCCAACTGGAGATCAACTGTCCATTAGTTAGTTGTGAATAGGTTCCCAACTTCAACTAGTTAAAACTTTACCCCTGATATCTGTTGGAAGGAGTGCAAGTTATGTGGTTGTTAAAAAGTTTTTGGAATAAGAGTAATTTCCAAAAGCCCTGTGTGCTTACATTGCAGGAGAGCAGGTTACCTTCAGGCCAACTCCTGAAAATTATGGGAATTCTATAGAATTTGTTGGGGTACACCAAACCAATGGATGCAAATGGCCCTGATGGTAAGGTCAGCAGATAAACGTTGTGCCTTTAATTCTGATGGTAAATCCTTGTAAACACACTATGAGTAAAATAGAAAAAAATCACTGATGGCCACCATGATTTTGCATTGAAAAAAGAAGTGACCCCATCACCCTCAAGTGAAAAAAGTAAACCTGTAGTTATACTTAAGAATATTAGGGCCACACATTCCCTTCAAATGTGAAAAGGCACAACCTTTGTAACAGGCAACACTTTAGACATCAAAGTTCTGTGGGACCAGGGAGGATGTATGCCCATACATACCATTGCTACCAATGGGTGAGGGCAAAGCTTGGGAACTGAGTCAGACATGACTGAGGATCCTGACAACAGCAGTGCAATGAGTTCTTAATTGAGGAAAAAGAGGCATGTCAGAAGCACCCATGTGAAATATGGCATCATTGGAACAGATGCAATGGAGACAGAGAGACTGGGAGAATGGAGTAGAGTCCTTTCAGGAAGCAAAGTTGTTCTCCACTGTAGGAAGTATAATCAAAATAACTGTGGGTTTGTAATGTATATTGATGGACAGCCCAACTCCAGAAATAGAAACAAAGAAATCAATGCAAAGGAGGGAAGAGTCAGGGATGGATCTGGTGAAGATGAGGGAGGATGGAAACTGGAAGCAAAATTGCTGAACATTTCCAACTCCAGTTGAAAGTAGGAAGCATCACTAATTATCTCATTGATGCACTGGAGAAAGAGTGGTGAGACTAGGACTAAATAGGACTGGAACAAGGAATGTTCCACATATCATTGGAAAATGATTATGATTAAAACACAAGGAGGTACCTATTGCTGGACATTTCACTTGCAGAATGTGAATGAGTTAAAATGGAATTGTTCAAAATGAGAATGAGTTCAACTAGATGAAGGACATTGGTGATGAAGGAGGACTCTTCTGATCCCCTTTCAAAGAAGAAACAAAGAACCTTCAATCTATCTTGATGGAGAATAGACGTGTAGAAGGATTGCACATCCGGGGTGAAGAGGGTGCAATTGAGGCCGATGCACTAGACATTGTAGGATTCACATAAAGTATCAGAAGAATCACAAATGTGAGTGGAAAAGAAAATGAGACAATGGGACATAAAATGGAGTCAAGATAGGAAGAAGTAAGTCTGGTAGGGCAGTAGTAGGCTGAAACAGTGGGTCTACCAGGGCAGTCCTGTTTGTGGATTTTAAGAGGGAGGTTGAAGTGGGCTTATAGGATTGAGTGATCACATGGTCAGAAGCTGAGAAGGGGAAATGTCCAGATGAGGCGAGGTCAGCAACAGTCCTTGAAGTAACAGTTTGTTGCTCGGTGATGGGGTCATGACCCAGGGAGAGATAGAGGAGGTGAGTGAGCTGGTGCTCAGTCTCTGCCAGGTAATGATCAGTGCAAGAGATGACAAAAGCAACACAGGTTTAATAACAAAGTCAAGGTTAGGCCTGAGAGAACAGAATGCAACAAGTTCAGAGGGAGACAGATTATAGAGGGTGAGGGGTGCAGAGAAATTAAAGCTGCCGATGTCACATCAACAGTTCTCGATGAGGAGAACAAGGGCAGGTAACAGGCTAGTGGGAGAGATGCAGATGGAGAGATGATATTGGAAATGAAATGCTCATTAGAAGAGAGACAGATTTCCTATCCAAAGTAGGAGATATGGAGACAAAGATGATGGAAGAACAGTTCAACGTTATGTTGTATTTGAAATTCATTGAGGGGGGAGTGTAAAGGAACTAAGTCAGAAATTGCTGGAAAAACTCAGCAGGTCTGACAGCATCTGTGGAGAGGAAGTAGAGTTAATGTTTCAGGTCCAGTGAACTGGGTGGATAGATTAGCAGGAATGACAGTAAGCAAGAAGGCACGCATCCTACAGATAATTCGCGACGGTCAACAAAAATACATTCTAGTAAGGAGACAAGATTCTATAAGAGTGATAAATCAATCCATAGCTAACTAAGGAAGATAAGCATAATATTAAGTTGAAAGAAAAAACATATAAGAAGAGTTAAGACAGTGATAGCCCTGAAGACTGGGATAAATTCAGAATCGAGCAAACACAGATAAAATAAACTACGAGGGCAAACTAGTGAGGAATATAAGGACTGGCAATATAAGCTTCTTTAAACATATGAAAGGAAGAGAGAGGTCAAAGTAACACAGGCCCTTTAGAAAATCAATCATGGTATTTGATTTTGGGGAACAAGGAAATGGCAGAGGAGTTAAACAGATGTTCTGTGTCAGTCGTTATGGTGTAAGGTACTTTGACAATCCCATTAATGCTAAAGAATATGAGGAAAGAATTAAGTGCCATTACCATCACTAAAGAAGTAGTATTAGACAAACTAATGGGGCTAAATGTAAATAACTCCCTTTACCCTGATGGCTTGCATCATATGATCCTAAAAAAAGAGTAGCTACAGAGAAAGTGGATGTATTGGTTGTAATTTTCCAAAAATAATTGGATTCCGGAGAAATATCAGAGGATTGGAAAACTGCTGGATGATAGCCCTACTCAAAAAGGGATGGAGGCAAAAAGTGGGTAACTACAGGTCAATTAGCCTAATATCTCTTGTTGGAAAAGTATTGGAATCAATTATTAAGGAACTAATAGCAGAGGGGGTGCATATCAGATTCACTCGGTTGATTCCAGAGTTGAGAGGGTTGGATTATGAGGAGAGACTGAGTAGACTGGGCTTATACTCATTGGAATTCAGAAGAATGAGGGGAGATCTTATAGAAACATATAAGATTATGAAGGGAATAGATAAAGTGAAGGCAGGAAGGTTGTTTCCGCTAGCAGGTGAAACTAGGACTAGAGGGCATCGCCTCAAAATAAAGGGAAGCAGATGTAGGACTGAGGTCAGGAGGAACTTCTTCACCCAAAGGGTTGCGAATCTGTGGAATTCCCTGCCCAGTGAAGCGGTTGAAGCTACCTCACTGAATGTTTTTAAGGCAAGGCTAGATAAATTTTTGACCAGTAAAGGAATTAAGGGTTATGGTGAGTGGGCGGGTAAGTGGAGCTGAGTCTCAAAGATCAGCCATGATCTTATTAAATGGCGGGGCAGGCTCGAGGGGCCAGATGGCCTACTCCTGTTCCTAGTTCTTATGTAACATTTTGAAAATCATGATCCAATCAAGAAGAGTCAGCATGGCTTCATGAAATGGAAATCATGTCTGTCAAATTTTATTAGAGGTTTTCAAAGAAGTCTCAACTAGATAGATTAGAGGGGAACCAGTAGATGTGATGTATTTGGATTTCCAAAAGGTGTTAACTGAGGTATCTCACAAAAGGTTGTGTCACAAGAGCTCACAGTGTTGTATATAGGATATTGGTAGGGACTGAAAATTGACTCATGGGCAAGAAACCCAGAATGGGAATAAGGGGTTCATTTACAGGTTGGCAACTTGTAACTAGTGGGATTCCACAGGGATCAGTGCTGGGACTGTAACTGTTTACAATACATATTAATGACTTAAATGCACTGTAGCCAAATTTGCTGATGACACAAAAATAGGTGAAAAGGCAGGTTTAAAGAGAGATATTGGTGGGTTAAGTAAGTGGGCAAATGTTGGTAAATGGAGTATAATGTAGGAGAATATGAAGTTGTTCATTTTGGAAGGGAGAAAAACGAATAGAATATTATTTAAAAAGAGAAAAACTGCAGAAAGCTGCAACACTCAGGGACTTAGAGCTACTTGTGCACGAAACACAGAAAGCTAGCACACAGGTGCAGCCAGTAATCAGGAAATATAATGGAATTTTGGCTCTTATTTAATGGGGCTGGAGTAGAATGGGAATGGAAGTGTTACTGCAACTGTACAAGGTTCTGGTGAGACCAGACCTGGAGTATTGTGAGTAGTTTTGGTATCTTTATTTAAGGACAGGTTTCATTTATTTAGAGGCAGTTCAGAGAACTTTCATTTAGATGATCCCCGGTATGGAGGGATTGTTTTATGAGCAAAGGTTAAACAGGTTGAAACTCTACTCATTGGAGTTTAGAAGGATGAGAGGTGATTTCATTGAAGCATTTAGGATTCTTAAGGGACTTAACAGAGTTAATGCTGAGAGAATATTTCCCTTATGGGAGAATCTAGGTTTAGAATGTATAGTCTCAGAATTAAGAGGCTCCAAATAAGACCAAAATGAGAAGGAATTTCTTATCTCAGAGAGTTGTGATTCTTTGAAACAATTTGCCTCAGAGAGCTGTGGGGAAATATCCTTGCATATATTTAAGGCTGAGATAGATTCTTGATCAGTAGAGGAATCAAAGGTTATGGGGAAAGGGCAGGAAAGTGGATGTAAAAAATGTCAGATCAGCCATTCTCCTGTTGAATAGCAGAGCAGGCTTGAGGGGCTGAATGGCCCACTCCTGTTTCTACTTCTCATGGTCTCATGATCTTCGGTGGAGTTACAAGAAGAGATGAAGTCAGAATGAAGAGAACGGAAATAAGAATTCAGAGGGCCATCTGTACCTATGAGATTTTTGAGCCTATGTTCCTTAACGCTCTAAAGGAAGGGAAAAATTTCTTGATAATGCAGCAAATGAAATGAAAAATGAAAAGAACTGAGCAACAGGATAGCTTTGAGATAGTGTGAGGTGGTGCTGATGGAAAGGGCTGTAAGAGTGTACATGAGGATCTCAGGATGCAGAAAGAATTGCTGTACAACGAGCATTGTATGTCTTGGAGATAGTTGTAATGGTGGGTGAATTTGAAACATGACAGATAGAATTTTGATTGGAATCCCTGTGGGGTTGTGGGCTTCTTTGGAGCTGAAGGCAATTGTGAAGGAAAATGACGTGGCTGTGAAAATTAGTTTCAGTAAATACCTTACCAAATATTCGGAGGGAAGTGGAAAGCAATGAAGGTAAACAAGCTGAAAGATACAAGTGGAAATCCTGTTGGAGAGAAGAGCAGGACTTCTCTAAACTCCATCAGAGCATACTGAACTGACAGATCAATGACCCTAATGCCTGACTGTCCACAATTTTCTTCAGAAATTTGGATGAGCCAAAGAAGGTTTTAGCATGTTTTCCTTGTTCAAAGCTCAACAAATCACCCCAATGTTTAAAAGGTTAGCACTGATTGCCCACACCGTAGAGGAAGGAGAGGGAATTCCAAAGTGTTACTGTTTAAAAATACAGTTCTGATGAGGAAGTGAAGACCTCCTAAGAAACAAGTGGATGAGGAGTAGACAGTGGTCCACCTTATATTTGTCCCTCTGACATCATGTCAGGGAAACTGGGAATCACCAATAAAGTTGCAATGGCTGTACATGTAGTTGTCCAAAAAACCCAAGTTATCAGAAGCCAGTATTATCATTGGCCATTCTTCCATAAAGAAGTGGTGAAGCTTTGTAAATCATGGCAGGCTTTGCAGAGGTAACAACTTGCAGTAAGATCTGCTCCATATTTTTTGTACAGTCTTGAGGAACTACTAAGCAGTGTGTTGACAGATTGTGAAAGGCCCCTGGTCTAAACAAAAGGAAGTTACCAGCAAAAACACAAGTTGTTGATGAAGCTAAGCAGGCCTTAATGTTTTGAGCCAGTGACCCTCCTTCAGACCCCTTTCAGAGTTACCAATATCTTCCAACCATCATGGATACGGATATCCAATTTCTAGAGACTATTCCCCTAAGGACTATCTCAGCCAAAGGAGTGGTTGAGAGGCCAACTCAATTCTTTAACTGATATATACTGTTTCTGAAATCCAGTTGGATTAGGGCTCATATTTTATAGGCAGTTGTCTATTTTCATGTTGTACGTTTCTATGAATCTATGACTAACCTTGGTATAACACAGCTAAAGTTTTCAGTCTAACCTATCTAAAGTCAGAAGATTTGGGGAGTTGAGGTATTGGATTGACACAAAAGCCAAAGGATAAAAAAAAACAAAAGGCCATATTATACCAATATGTTAAAGTATTACCACAGTCGAGAAGAAAACATACAAACACAGGATGTCAGCCAGTGAGGAAAGAGGAAGGTGAAAGGAGCAGTGAGGATGAATTAGGGGGAGAATTCCCAAACCAACTCCTCTACTGAGTGTTTAGCCAACAGCAAAATGTTAGGGAGATAGATGCTATCCTCTCTTATTAAGGCACTTAACAGAGACGAGACGAGACAAAGCTTTGCATCGCAATTAACAAGATTTGTAGGCATAAACTAGGATGCACAACCCTAGCCCTTTATGATATGGATGTATGACAGATCTGTCTTATAAAGCAAAATCCCTGTCATCTAGGTCCTGAGAAATAATTACCTTTTACAAGTGTGCCAAAGCCTTATGGTTCAACAAGAATTACAGGATGGCTAATGTCATGAGCAGAGCTGACTCCAACCTGATTCCCCAACAGGGAAGACAGTGTTTCTAGAGTAGGAAATTCCATTCTCAAAAGATATACTGAAATTTTAAAAAGGATACTGGTGGTTTACTCTTGTTGAATTAAAACGTAAAACTTACACCATGATAACTGTGGTGGCCAACTAAGAAATACTCTAATTCTTGTGATAGATATTTGGAAAATGAATCAAACACCAACTAGAAAATAAAAGCTTAGGACAAGACAGAAGACACCCTTAAGAATTATCAGTTGCTATAAGGATATACAGCTGCATAGAACTGTAACTCGGGTGCGGGGGAAGGGGGTCAATGGCTTTACGGTATTATTGTTAGATTAATTATCCAGAAACTCAGCTAATGTTCTGGGGACCTGGGTTTGAATCCCACCACAGCAGATGGCAGAATTTGAATTCAATTAAAGAAAAAAAAAATTGAATTAAGTATTTACTGATGACCATGAAACCATTGTTGATTGTTGGAAGAACCCATCTGGCACTTCAGGAGACTCAATCTGCCATCCTGACCTGGTCTTGCCTACATGTGACTCCAGGCCCACAGCAATGTGGTTGACTCTCAACTGCCCTCTGAAGTGACCTAGCAAGCCATTCATTTGTATCAATCATTAAGAAGTCTCCACAAAGAAATGAAACTGGACAGGCCACCTGGCATTGACCTAGACACCAGAAAAGACAATGGCAAAAACAGCCATGTTGACTCTGCAAAGTCCTCTTCCCTAACATCTGGGGGCCAATGCCAAAACTGGGAAAGCTGTCTCACAGACTAGTCAAGCAATATGATATAATCATATTCGCCGAATCATACTTTACAGATAACATCCCAGCACCACTACTACCATACCTGGATATATCCTGTCCCAATGTCAGGACAGACCTTGCAGAGGTGTCAGCACCATGGTACACAGTCAGGAGGGAGTTGCTCTGAGAGGCCTCAACGTTGATTCTTGACCACATAAACTCTCATAGCATCAGGTTAAACATGAGCAAGGAAACCTCCTGCTGATTATCATGTACAATCCTCCCTCCACTGATGAATCAGTGTGCTCTTCCATGTTGAAGGCTGGATGACCGATATCAATGTCCAGAAACAAGAATGGCTCGGCAGCAGGACTACTAATCAAGCTGGTTGGGTCCGAAAGGTCAAAATTGGGACTGCAGCAGGAGATGAGGGAACCAACAAGAGGAAAAAATATACTTGACCTCTTCCTTACCAATCTGCCAGCTGTAGATTTGTCCATGACAGTATCTGTAAGAATGACCATTGTACAGTCCTTGTGGAGACAAAGTTCCACCTTCAATTGAGATTAACCTCTATTCGTGTTGTGTAGCTCTGTCCCATGCTAAATGGGATAAACTTTGGACAGATCTGGCAGCTCAACACTGAGTAGCGATGAGGTGCTGTGAGCCCTCAATGACAGCAGTACTGTACTCCAACACAACTTGCAATCTCTTGGCCTGCCATAGCCCCCACTCAACCATTACCATCAAACTTGGGGATCAATGTTGGCTAAATGGAGAGAGAAGGAGAGTATGCCAGGAGCAGCAGCAGGCATATTTGAAGATGAGGTATCAACCTGGTGAAGCTAGCAAACAGGACTATTTGCGTGCCAAACAACATAAAAAGTGATTGATAGAGCTAAGCAATCCCACAACCAATGGATCAGATCTATGCACAGCAGTCCTTCCACATCCAGTTGTGAACACTGTTGGACTGGAGGAGAAGGATCCACAAATATCCCCATTCTCAATGATGGAAGAACCCAGTGCATCAGTGAAAAAGATAAGGCTGAAGCATTCACAGCAATCTGGAGAGTGCAAAGACTGTGGGGCTTGACAACATTGCAACAACAGCACTCAAAACATTTTTTCCAGAACTGGTGCTCCCCTAGGCAAGCTCTTCCACTACAGTTACAACACTAGCATTAATCAAGGTAGAAGACAGAGGATGGAGGAGAAGGGTTGCTTTCCATAAGACCATTAGACTATAAGATATAAGAGCAGAAATTAGGTCATTCAGTCCTTCAGGTTTTCTCTGCCATTCAATCATGGCTGATAAGTTTCTCAACTCCATTCTCTCGCTTTCTCCCTGTAACTCTTGATCCCCTTGAAAATCAAGAACCTACAGTTCTCTGTCTTAAATACGCAATGATGTGGCCTCCACAGCTTTCTGTGACAATGAATTCCATAGATTCACCCTCTCTAGCTGAAGACGTTTCTCCTTTTCTTCATTCTAAAGGGTCTTCCCTTTACTCCAAGGCTGTGCCCTCTGGTCCTAGTCTTTCCTGCCAATGGAAACATCTTCCCCGTGTCCATTCTGTCCAAACTGTTCACTCATCTGTAGGTTTCAATTAGATAACCCCTCATCCTTCTAAACTCCATTGAGTATAGACCCAGAGTCCGCAAACATTCATCATATATTGAGCCTTTCATTCCTGGAATCATTCTTGTGAACATCCTTCCTGACATATGGGGCTGAAAATTGTTCACAATATTCTAAATGTGACCACAGCTTTATAAAGCTTCATAAGTATATCCTTGCATTTATTGTCTCGTCCTCTCGAAATAAATGTCAACATTGTATTCGCCTTCCTAAATACCTACTCATATGTAAGTTTACCTGAAAAGAATCCTGGACTAGGACTCCCAAGGACTTTTGCCCTTCAGATTTCTAAATTTGATCCCCATTTAGAAAATAATCTATGCCTCTATTCTTCCTACCAAAATGCATGACCTCACACTGTCACACATTGTATTCCATCGGTCACTTCTTTGCCCACTCTCCTAACCTGTCCAAATCCTTCTTAGCCTCCCAACCTCCTCAATATTACTTGTCCCTCCAGCTATCTTTGTATCATCTGGAAACTTAGCCAGAATGCCCTCAGTTCCTTCATCTAGATCATTAACGTATAAAGTGAAAAGTTGTGGTCCCAACACTGACCCTTGCAAAACACCTTTCATCACTGGCTGCCATCCTGAGAAGGAACCTTTTAACCCCACTCTCTGCTTTCTGCCAGACAGCCTTTTCAGACTGGAGGCCTGTGACCAGCGGTGTGCTTTTTGTCATTTATATAAATGGTTTGGATGTGTACATAGGAGGTACGGTTAGTAAGTTTGCAGATGACACCAAAATTAGAGATGTGGTGGACAGCGAAGAATGTTGCCTCAAAGTACAACGGGATCTTGATCAGATGGGCCAATGGGTCGAGGAGTGGCAGATGGAGTTCAATTTAGAGAAATCTGAGGTGCTGCATTTTAGAAAGGCAAATCAGGGCAGGACGTATACACTTAATGGTAAGGTCCTGGGGAGTGTTGCTGACCAAAGAGACCTTAGGGTGCAGGTCCATAGTTCTTTGAAAGTGGTGTCGCAGATAAATAGGTTAGTGAAAAAAGCCTTTGGTATGCTTGCCTTTATTAGTCAGTGCATTGAGTATAGAGTTGGGAGGTCGTGTTGTGGCCATTATTTGAATACTGCTCGCAACTCTGGTCTCCCTGCTGTAAAAGGATTTTGTGAAACTTGAAAGGGTTCAAAAAAGATTTAAAAGGATGTTGTCAGGGTTGGAAGGTTTGAGATGTGGGGAGAGGCTGAATAGGCTGGGGCTATTTTCTCTGGAGCTTTGGAGGATAAGGGGTGACCTTATAAAGATTTATAAAATCATGAGGGGCATGGATACAGTGAATAGCCAAGGTCTTTTCCCTGGGATGGGTGAGTCCAAAACTGGAGGGCATAGGTTTAAGGTGAGAGGGGCAAGATTTAAAAGGGAAATAAGGGGCAACTTTTTCATGCAGAGGGTGGTGTGTGTTTGGAATGAGCTGCCAGAGGAAGTGGTAGAGGCTGGTACAGTTACAACATTTAAAAGACTTCTGGATTGGTATATGAATAGGAAGGATTTAGAGGGATATGGGCCAAATGCTGGAAAATGGGACTAGATTTATTTAGGATATCCGGCTGGCATGGATGAGTTGGGTCTGTTTCCATGCTGTATACCTGTCTGACTCTATGACTCTACCCGACAATGTGGAAAATTACCCAGGTGTGTATTGTGCACAAAAAGCAGGACAAATCCAACCCGGCCAATTACCGCCTCATCAGTCTTCTCTTGATCATCAGTAAAGTGATGGAAGTTGTCATCAATAACGCAATCAAGCAGCCCCTGCTCAGCAATAACCTACTCAGTGATGCCCAGTTTGGGTTCCACCAGGGCCACTCAGCTCCTGATCTCATTACAGCCTTGGTTCAAATAGGGACAAACGAGTGAATCCGAAGTGAAGTTAGAGTGACAGTCTTTGACATCCAGGCCGCATTCGACTGAGTGTGGCATTAAGGAGCCCAGCAAAACTGGAATCAATGGATATGAGGGGCAAATTCTCTGGTGTTTGGAGTCATACCTGGCAAATAAAAAGATGGTCGTGGTTGTTGGATGTCAGTCACTTCAACTCCAAGACATCTCTGTAGGAGCTCCTCAGAGTTGTGTCCTAGACCCAACCATCTTCAGCTGCTTCATCAGTGACCTTCCCTCCATCATAAGGTCGGAAGTGAGGATGTTCACTGATGATTGCACTAGGTTCAGCATCCTTCATGACTTCTCATATACTGAAACAGTCCATGTTCAAATGCAACAAGATCTGCACAATACCCAGGCTTGGGCTCACACGTGCAAGTGGCAATGACTGTATCCTATAAGAAACAATCTAACCACCACCCCTTGATATTCAATGATGTTACATCACTGAGTTCACCATTATCAACATCCTCAGGGTTATCATCAACCAGAAACTCAACTGGATTCACCGCATAAACACAGAGGCCACAAGAACAGATCAGAGGCTAGGAATGCTACAACAAGTAACTCACCTCCTGTCTCGCCAAAGCCTATCCATCATCAATAAGGTCCAAGGCAGGAGTGTGATGAAATACTCCCCACTTGTCTGGATGGGTGCAGCTCCAACAACACTCCGAGGAGCTTGACACCATCCAGGACACAGCAACTTGCTTGGTTGGCACCACATCCACAAACATTTATCCTCTCCACCACTGACACTCTGCAGCAGCAGTGTGTACAATCTACAAGATGCATTGCAGAATTTCACCAAACGTCCTTAGGCAACACCTTCCAAACCCATGAGCAGTTCCATCTGGAAGGACAAGGGCTACAGATACATGGGAACAGCACTACCTGCAAGTTCTCCTTCAAGTCACTTTCAGTCGCTGGGTCAAAATCCTGAAATTCCCTTCCTAATAGCTTTGGACATCACATGGACCGCAACGGTTCAAGAATGCAGCTCACCACCATCTTCTCATGGGCAACTAGGATCAGGCAAGAAAAATGCTGGCCAGCCAGCAACGCCCACATCCCAAGGATGAATAAAAAGAAAACACAAAAAGGGCGGTAACTGTTTAGAATTCTCTTCCACAAAGGGTTACGCATACAGGATCAATTGTTAATTTTAAATAGGTATTGATATATTTTTGTTCAGCATATGTATTAAAGGATGTGGACCAAAGGCATGTGGAGTTAGGTCACAGATTAGCCATGATCTCAAAGAATGGTGGAACAGGCTCAGGTTGAATGGCTTATTCCTGTTCCCTCATTCCTAAATAGAACATTAACCTCCGAAGACAAAGCTAATTTAATTTGACTAGAATGTAAGATCTTGCGAGATAAAAATAAACTAAGAAAGCTTAAATCAAAAGAAAGAAACAATAAAAAGGCTGAAGTGTGCTTTTGAACAGATGAGTGCCATACGGAAGCAAGAACACTCTGTTCTAAACAGTCAATACATAAGGAACAATTTCTCAGAACAACAGTTGTAAAGTCAGTGTTCTTATAAAAGAAGCAGTTTTTGTCCACACTGTAATCAATTCAAGGACACACACCTTAAGGCGATACAGTCCAAAGTTTCTAAGGTGGCATTATAGATAGCAGAAATGTCATTATGGACCGGGCCATACAGTGACACCCTTCCTTAATTGCAACTGTTCAAACATCTTATGCTATTCTATTCTACAAACCAAGTGATGGATATTCCTGAGAACAGAGCTCTAAAAGTATCAATTGCCATTGGCATGGAGGACCTCACAGAGTTGGCACGTCCAATTTTTTTCATGGACGATTATAAAAATGAGTAAAAATCAAGCAGGTTCTTGAAGGCCATCTCCAGTAAGAATTAACTTCGATATTAACAGAACTCTAACTCATGTCATGCAGACAACAATCCTAGGAGTCTACTGACTAGTTTGTTGGAAGTTGTTGCAGCAAAGGACACGAATGTAACTTTTCCAAAGAGGAACTGTCAGAATATTGAGACATTGAGTTAGTTTTCATTTCTATACTAAATAAAGGCTGTAAGAAGGATATTTTGGACAAGAGAAAGGGCCATACCATTGACACATCATGTAAGGATGGATGCAAGTATGAAGTCACTAGTGGCAGGATAACAACAGTTACACGTCTTCGGTGCAGGCAACATTGTTGCAAAAATCAACGCAAGAAACCAACAATATCTACAATAAATGCAATTTGTTGCACCTACCCAACTGTTTTTCACTTTGTCTTGATATTTATAAAGCGTGTGCAGGCAGTCTCATCACAAAGGCTAAGCCAGCTCCCAGAAGAAAACATAAGTGATAACAAGGCAGTACAATACCGCAACAGCAGCAGCAAGAAAAGTATCAAGAAGGTGCACAAAAACACGTCAATACAATTCAGTGTTAACCAAGTGAAGAGTTAATTTCAGAAGATGACCAAGCCTTCCATATTGTTAACTTGATGCACCATGTCAACAGTTTGAGGTGAAGCTTTTATGGCCATCAATATCATATGTCTTGAAAATGCAGGATGACATGCACTAAAAGCTAAAATCAACATGGAGGCTAATATCAACATATTATCACTATGCCTAAAAAGGCATACCCTAAAAGACACATATCTCAGCAAGTGGCACTCCATGGGACAGACTGCAAGAGAGTTATAGAACCTCACAGAGTATACAGGTATAATTCTTTGAATTGGCAGAATCACACTGCAGTGCCTCTGTGCAACTTGGTTTCCCAAAATCTTCTACCTGGTAGATATCAATGATCCAGCAATAGCAGGACTATCAGAATACACAGCTCTTAGCACAGTCACGGTTTATGAGATTCAAGCCATAACTAAGCTGGCAGAACAGACCACATTTGACAGTCAAACCAATCAAAGGGGTGGCATGGTGGCTCAGTGGTTAGCACTGCTACATCACAATGCCAGGGACCCAGGTTTAATTCCAGCCTTGGGTGACTGTCCATTAGGATTTGCACGTTCTCCTCAGGTCTGCGTTGTTTTCCATTGAGTGCTCCAGTTTCTTCTCATAGTCCAAAAATGGTTATGTGGATTAGCCATGGTTAATGCAGGGTTACAGGGATAGGGGTGGGGGAGTTGGGTCTGGGTGAGATGCTGTTTGGGGGTTGCTGCAGACTTGATTGGTCAAGTGGCCTCTTTCTGTACTGTTGGGATTCTATGAATGATCTCTAAGTACATGATTTGAATTGTGATATAAGCCAAATGTCAGGATGGTTATATCTGACGTATTGAGCAGACATTCTGCACGTTCACACTCTGGACTACAAAGTTGAAGACGTTCTCAAGTTTGATCAGTTATATTTTAGCCAGTGCCAGTGTGCCAATTGATAACTGTCAAAATGAGCAGCTACAGGAATGGCAAAAGGTCATTATCACAGGATGACTTGACTGTATAAAAGAAGTACCAGAGAAGATTTGTTCATATTGGCATACAGAAAGAAACTTGGATGTATCACAACAAGTCTTTTTCAAGAACAACAAGTCCTAATTCAAAAAGCATTGTACCAAGATATTATATCCATGTTGCACCAGAGACACATGGGGTATTGAATTTACATGATGGCCAGCATATGAATCTGTGTACTAGCCAGGGATGAGTCAGAAAATTCAAGGACTTCTGAATGCATGTGAGGCATGACAAGTATTTCAATCCTAGGAGTGAAGGGAACTTCTACAGTCACATGAAGTTCTACTCACTTCTTGGATCAAACTAGCAACAGACTTACTCACAATGCAAAGGGAATATTGTGTCCTTGTGATGAATTAATTCCCTAAATTTCCCATTGTCTTAGCAAGACAATGAGTGTAACCATCACTGACGTGATGAGTGCTACTTCTGTTTATTCGATATTCCAGAGTGAACAGTACCTGACAACAAACTGCAGTAAACCATTTCAAGGTGTATATGAAATGGGAAGTGATCCATATCATGTTGTCACTCCACAATCCACATTTAAACAATCCAGCAAGATATATGGTTGTACCATCTAATCAATTATCATTAAGAGTTGAACGGAAAAGCAAGACTTCCATATTACACTATTTTAATGCAATTTAAGTGGAGAACGGATTACCAGTTCCTGCGCAAGTTCTGTATGAATGGCAGAGACAAGTGACCTTGACTGGCTATCAATCACCTAACCAACCTGCGTCACAGGTCTTCTACAAAGACAGAAGAGAATGAAAGAGATACGCAATGAGAAAATGTGATCAAATTGAAGATATTGTTCGGGGTCCTAAGCTGTTGAACTCGATGCTGATTCCTGAAGACTCTAAAGTGCCTGTGGAAAATGTGGTGTTGCTCCTTTCTTTAACTTTTTTTGGACTTTGCTGTAGCACTGCAGCAGGCCTGGGACAGATATGGCAGTATGTGTGCAGGATGGTGTATTGAAATGACAGGTTAGCCAGTCTGTGTTTGGTTTCATCAATGTAGAGGAGACTGCATTGTGAGTACAAGAGTAGATGAGATTTAAAGAAATATAAGTAAATCACTACTTCATCTGGGGGTGTTTAGGGCTTGGACAGTAAGGAGAGAGATGGTAAAAGAGTAAAAGTGAAACTTTGATTTGATTTGATTTTAGTTAATTGATTTATTATTGTCACATGTACCCAGATACAGTGAAAAGTATCGTTTTGCATGCCAACCAGACAAATCATACCTTACATAAGTACATCAGGGTAATAGAATAGAATGCAGAATATAGTATTACAGCTAAACAGAAGGTGCAGAGAAAGATCAACTCTAATATAGGAGAGGTCTTTTCATAAGTCTAATAACAGCGGGGAAGATGTTGTTCTTAAATCTGTTGGTATGTATTTTCCAACATGTGTATCTTCTGCCCAATGGAAGAGAGTGAAAGAGAGTAGAACTGGAGTTGGAGGGGTCTTTGATTATATTGACTGCTTTCCTGAGGCAGTGGGAAATGAGTCAATGGAAGGAAGGCTGGTTTTGGTGATGGACTGGGCTGAGTTTACAACTCTCTGGAATTTCTTGCAATCTTGGGCAAAGCAATTGCCATGCCATGCTATGGTACATCTGGATAGGATGCTTTCTATGGTGTTACTATCAAAATTGGTCAGGTTGATTGTGGACATGTCGAATTTCCTTAGCATCCTGAGGAAGTAGAGGCTTTGGTGTGCTTTCTTGACTGTTGTGTCAATGTCAATTGGATCTCGGCCACCTCCACTCCAGCACCACTGATACAGACAAGGTGTGTCTTCCACTCCACTTCCTGAAGTTGATGACCAGCTCCTTCATTTTGCTGACCTTGAGGAGAAATTGTTGTCATTACATTATGCCACTAAGGTCTCTATTCCTTTCCTCTACTCTGTCTCGTCATTGTTTGGTGGTGTCATTAGCAAATTTGTCAATGAAGTCAGAGCTGAATTTGACCACACAGTCTGAGTGGATAGGAGTATAGTAAGGGGCTGAGTACGCAGCCTTGTGGGGCACCAGCGTTGAGGATTATTGTGGATGAGAAGTTGTCACCTATCCTTACTGATTGTAGTCCGCGGGTCAGGAAGTCGAGGATTCAGTTGCAGAGGGGGTGCAGATTCCTAGGCCTCGGAGATTTGAGATGTGCTTTGTTGGAATTATGGTGTTGAAGGTGCAGCTAAAGCCAAGAAATAGGAGTCTAATGTAGGTGTCTTTGTTATCCAGGTGTTCGAGGTATGAGTGTTAGAGCAGGGAGTTGACATCCTTCATGGATCCATTATGATGGTAGACCAATCGTACTGGATCAAGGCAATCTGGGAGGCTTCCTATGATTGCATGAGAAGGTGTCATCTGGGGTGAACAGGAGTTCAGATTGGTAGAGAAGTGGCTCTGGGTGTCATAGAACGAATGGCATCTGCAGAATGAGACCAATGGAAGGGAATAGAAGATGCATCTTGCTAAGGTAATGGAAATGGCTGAGGATGATCCTTTGAATGCTGAGGCTAGGGGATTGAAAGTGAGGACAAGGGGAATCAATTTAGTTATTCAGGGAAAATGGGGATGGGGCTGGACAGAATTGTGAAAAATGGGTTGAACATAGCTAAGATTCAGACCAAATGTCTATCCACTGTTTATCCAATAACATTGGCATTATAAAGTTACTCAGAAATTCATCTCCCTGCTGAATTTACTTACACAATGCCCATGTCAGCACTACAAAAGGACATTGATTCAAGTATGTTGCAATATCCCAAAGATCTTGTCAGGTGCAGCATTAAGGCAGTTTACTTCACTAGTTCCCAACTCAACATGAGCAATACCTTTTGAGAAATGTTGGTAAGAAGAGCTTTTAATACATTTCAATCATGCTTTTGTTTATGACACTGGTTTTCATTTGGCTACTTAGAACAACAATTGCTTGAACATATTTGTTCATGAACTCATGTTATCTTTGTGCACACAGATATGTGGAAAACATTTATAGAGAATACTTTTCTGTTCAAAACTATATTCATTTTAAATGCTTTTAATTTTATTAAACATTTGAGTCTTTGGTCCAATTTGATATATATTTTACAGCAATCTATCTTGTATCCATCAATGGCATTCAGTTTAAAATTTCATTTTATCTGCAACAGAGCACAGCATCAAAATCAGTTTTTTCCTTTAACAGAAGCATGGTTTTGCAACATATCTTAACCTCAAGCAAGACTTGATGCGCACAGCATGTTCAAAAACTCTGCTCACAGTTCAAATGAGCTGGATTACAGACCATGACCACTGAGACCCATATATGGCACAACTATTGTATAATTAATATGCAGAATAAAATGCTCCCTGGACTGCTGCTAAAGCGATTTAAATCATGCACATAAAAAATGTAATCGGAAATTTAGCATGGTGGACGTTGTAGTCACATTGTGCATGATTGCATTCAAGATTCCAAGTGTGTTTTAAATGTCCTTTAAGATCGAGATTAGGTCCTGTACTTACAGCGCGCATATTAATTTAAAACTCAACACGTTCCAATGTGGGATCACAGTAGGGGTATGTTATAGCCAATGGAGGCTCATTTTTGTCCCAGTAGGTAATTATACTTTGAAATAATATTCTTTAATTAAATCCTATTTGCAATTGATTGATTTAAACATAAAATCCAAAAATCTGAAATTGGGAGTTTTATAATTTCAATAAAGCCTGTTGAATGGAAATAGTGCTGAATTAGTGTCTCACGTGTGACAGATCACTGCAGCAAGCATTGCTTTGTTAGCGTATGTTTACTGATCTATGAAAAGAAGCCTTAAATTAATGCAGATATTTAAGATAAGAAAGTTTTTTTTTTAATTTCTCTTTCACATGGGCTGGCTTGACAACTTCACTCTGCATTTGTTAATACAGGTTTGTGTATCTTATGAGGAGGAAATAAGAAAATGCAGTTTAAATGCACAATTCATTATAAGAAAAATGAATAAAATTTAGGTCAGAGAAAGGTGATATCTGTGATAATATAAGAGGCATTATCAGAAACTATTCTTTGGAATGTTTTCAGAAAATTATTTGTTCCACCAAAATGTAAACAATTAAGATGTCTTAGTAAACCATCAGTACAGATCACTGATTAAATAAATTGAATTTTTCATATCTAATATATGAAATCATTAAAACACTCACACCCAAAACCATCTAATTATATGCATTCATATGTGTCAGAACATTAAAAAGAAACAAGATTAGCTGGGTAGTTATGTTAAACAGCTATTAAGGAATGTTCCACATATTGCCCTTCTAATGCGGTGTTTGTGATTAAATAAACTCTGCTATAGCAATAGTTTGAAGAGTACTTTGGAAATCTTAAAGAAATGAAAATATCTGCAGTGAGCAGTTTTGTTTGAAGCACTGCACTTAAAACAAAAACCGATGTTCCATGTTTGTGTATTCTGCTATGGTCTCCAACAGATTTATGATTTAATGTGCAAAACTTGCTATCTGTACCTAATACCTGAAGCTCATAGTAACGGAAATTTGCAAATGTATTTGGAAACGTCACTCCTGAGTTAACAAGACAACAGAGTGTTATTTAACAAATAGTTATGTGCTGAGTGAAAAATGATGAAATAGCTGTTCTCTTTGCTAAACTTGTATTAAGCCAAGAGAACTTAATCATTCTAAAGCAAAAATTAATCATTAAAGAATAATTTCTTTGCTATGTATGCTCTCACTTTAACCTTGTATTATGCTTCCTCAGGGTACTTTTGCTAATAGAACAGATTCAGCACTCTATTATGTGGCAAAGAATCTTTAAAAATGCATGAAACAATGTTGATTGTCAAGACCATGTCACACAATGACAAACTACTTTTGTTATGTATAACAGCTACAAATACTTAAAGCTGAGAGAAAATGGATTTTAAACATGAACAAGCACAAATCAATCTAATTTGAATTTGCTGAGTCATCCTATCTGAGAATTAGGAGATAATTTTTTCTCTGCGACATTGTAAAAATAATAACATTCCAATCAGAAGAGGGAAGTGTGAAACATTAGGGCCATCAGGTACATTGGAACATGCTGAAATCTTTGCAGAGGAGCATAATGTGATACAGTACTTTTTGTCAACACATCTTCCTTTTCGCCCACACTACATTCCACTTTTGTAAAATGAGATAACAAACTTTTAAAAATTAAATCGGAAATTAAAGGGCTCATTGTGTTTAAGTTTTGTTGAACTTGCATATTTATTTTTGATTGAAGATGCCCCAGTCATGTAAAAGGACAGCACTATAAAGTATGTTAACAACACAAGTTTATGACAGCCTAGGGCTAGGTTGTTACAAGTTCACTAACTGTTTCTTGGGCATCGTCAGTGGCAATGCACTAATGAATTTCAATTTTCTAAAGGTGTCATTTAGAAATTATGGAAAATTCTGTTATCATCAGTTTACTGCCAGGCATGTAAATGACATTTTGTCCAATGGCATTATTTGGCAGTTGAGTTACATCTGGCAATGTAACTGACCCTTTTAACAAAACCCACTCCTGTAGTCTTTGTAACATGTACTGACAAATTCTACAACTTCCTTGCAGTGCTACAAGAAACAACTTATAATGTGAGTTTGCCACTGATATGAAGTTGTAGACTGCAAAGTGAAAAGCAGGTAAAAACAGAATTCATATCTCTCTCCTATCATGTGTTTTATTCTACTGGATGAGCAAACCATTTTCCATCTCCAAGAGGCACATCTAGTGTTCCAGACTAACATATGTACTTATCAAAAAGTTGTGATGGGATTAACTTTAACTTCTCAATTGTTAATCAGTTCTTTAGGTAGTAAATTATTCAGTTACATTATAACAAATATTAACATCCGCATGTAAGAGGAGGAAGTAAAACAAGGCTTCTTCTTATTTTGGTTTTAAAATCAATGTCTGAATCAATCACAAAGCTAGAGTTTTATATCTGTTGCACAAGAAATTGTTAAAACATAATCATTAATGCTGTTTTTGGCAGTATTGTCTCACAATAGTTGCAATTAATCAAAGCTGGTAGGCAATGTTATGTGAAGCTAGTTCAGAGCTACTTTGAGTTACTTCATGTGGTTTTTGTGTTTTCCTAAGCCCAATAAAATAAAACTGACATGCTGACATTCAAGCTCTCATTCAATAAGTTTTATATTACACTTACATCATTTTTCATATCACGTTTGTATAGTTATATACATTGATGTTATTTTTACTCTTAGACGAGAATGTATTTTAGCACAGGAGAAACCAAACTGCTCCTTATTCAGGCCTGAATTCAGAATATATTGTACTCAGATAACATCACTAGAGCCTGACTAACACACATAAAGAAAGGTCCGCTTATCTTCTGGTGGATGTCCTTGTTGCCTGTGGTTAAAAATTACAATGAGAAGATAAAGAGCTGTATTTACATAATTAAAATATTTCCAATATAATTTCCATTGAGAAATAACTAGATCTCAAATAATCAATCTCATATCTATGATGTGAGATTTGTGCAGAATCAGTTGACAAGTCTTGTGAGCCGTATCTCAGTGCTGGGAGCATCTTACTCCATCTTTTATGGTTTTCATGAGTGGTGTAATAAGTTTATTGGTAGACAGTGGTAAGCTGTCAATTAATGTGGATTATAGCTTGTTAAACACTTTGCATTATACTTAAAAAAAACATACTACATTGGCACCAGCCACTACATCTACAGACATGGCATCCAATATGTGCCAACCTCTAAGAGCCATCAGGCACAACTCCAATCCACTTGCAGGATGTTTCAGCATTGCACCTTGGGCTGCTCTGGCAACTATCATTGTAATGCTACAGGAAGGACACTGTGAGCTCAGGGACAGGCATCCAGCTCATGGACTCGACAAGGCTCCATGCTCACCTCCATAGAGCTCACTCACTCTTAGCTTACCTGGATGCTCACAGAATCCTTGCCTTGCTTTATCTTGCTTTCTCTTTTTGCACTTTGACCCCATCAGCCAGAGATACCAGGCTCACGTTACTTCTGTCTTGCCTTGTTCATTTGGTGCAGAAACAAAACCACAAAGTTTGTCATGGCCATCAGCAGGACTCAGTCAAGTCAGGTCAAGGTATTCTCTGCCCCTGCTTATGACCCCCTTCATCCTGTCCCTGCAAAATCACTGCAGTCACCTCCAATATTCTTTACCTGTGGTTGGGGTCAGTCTGTTATCTCAGAACTCTGGCAAGTGTTTTCTCTACAACAGCCAAAGCTTCCCCTATGCCATCTGCCAGTGTCTATAGATAACACTTCTGTCCCCTAGCTTTTGATTCCAGGGTTGGCCTAGCCATCGCCTGATTGGCTTGTGATTGATTGGACCGTCCCACAAAGAGGTAGCAAACAAGCAATAACATGCTTCTCTGGGCTTTGAGTGTGTAGTTCAGACTGACACATCAGTGCAGTGCAGAGGGAGTGCAGCATTGCTAGAAACTGAGACACTGTCTGCCTTTGTGGGTGAATGGTAAAAGATCGCTGAACACAGTTTGATGAAGAGTAGAGGAGCGTTGCCTGGCATTTCTTCTCATGAGATCATGAAATGAAAAGATTGATCGCTGTGTTTGCTCCACAACAGCAGTAACCACACTTCAATAAGCAACTCACTTTCTGCTAGGACCTTTAAGACATAGTGAAATGTCTTACTCCTTTTTTCCTTCTTGAAAGATTAATCCCTTGCAGTCATGAATAGCTCATACATAAGTGAACTACCACAAAAACATTTCACAATTCTGGACATGAAAGGTGAAGGGATGAGTTGTATTCTGCAATCATTACACCTACACTTGCTCCCATTTGTCTACTTTCTGTGGTATTTTGCACTGAGATTTATGGTTATTCAAAACTTAATTAAATGCAATGCCTTCTGTAGGGGTCTAGGATCTGTGTGAATATGGTAAGGAGTTGTGTGCTTTCACAAGCAACCACACTGAAGAATCATTGAAACATGCTGAGTCTAATTCAAGAATTATCAATTAAAATTTTTATTAATTCAACGTAAAATCATGTACAGATAATAAAAGAAAAAGAAAAATTTGATTAAGAAGAAGAAATAAAAGAAAATGTAATAAACAGTTTCTAAAATCTCCAAAAATAATTCAAACTCTAAAAAGTGAATTATATTTGAAAAAAGAAATTGCAGTGAAATAAATGTTGTTTTGTGGTTAAAAATTGATGCATGATTGAGTGGATGAGTATGGATTCTTTTTCTAGCATGTTTACAAGGTATTTAGTGGGAAAGTATTGCAACTTTTCTCCCTTGTTATGTTTGAATTCTGAGTTATTCACTAAGATGCCATCGTAACTAAAGTTTGGTAGAGCCACAGTTTCCAGATTTCCACATTTAAATGTGTGTGCCCAAACACCATGAATTTCTATCCGATCTGCTCATTAATAACACCCATATACAGCACAGGAACAGTCTCTTTGTCTCATTAAACTTGCACCAACACATAACACCTTCCTAAACTAAAACTCTTTTGCCTCTACATGGTCCAAATCTCTTTATTCCCTGCCATGCATCTGTCCAGACACCTCTTAAACATTGGTCATGGATCTGCTTCCACCACCTCCTCCTGCAGCACATTTCAGACATATACCACCCTCTGTGTAAAAAGCACACCTCCCACATCTCCTTTAAACTTTCGCCCACTAACCTTAAATCTATGTCCTCTAGTAGTTGACATTTCTACTCTGGGAAAGTGTCCCCAACTATCCATTCTATCCATGCCTCTCATAATTTTGTAACCTGTAACAACTTGCCCTTCTGCGTCTGACATTCAAGTGAAAACTAACCAAGTTTGTCCAACTTCTCCTCGTAGTGAATAGCCCTAAACCAGGCAACATCCTGGTAAACTGTTACTGCGCTCCCTCCAAAGTCTACACATCTTTCTTGTAGTGTGGTGATCAGAACTGTATGAAAAATTCCAAATGTGGCCAAACTAAAATTCTATACAGCTGCAACATGACCTGCCAATTTTTGTACTATATACCCAGACTGATGAAGGCAAGCATGCTATATGCTTTCTTGACTAACTTATCCACTTGTGTTGCCCGTTTAGGGGTATTGTGGACCTGTACACATCGATCCTTCTGTATGTTAATTCTTCTAGGAGCTCTGTCATTTACTGTATACTTCCTCCTGTATTAGACCTTGCAAAATGCATGAGCTCACATTTGTTTGGATTAAATTGCATCTACAATTTCTCTGCCCAATTCTTCAGCCTATGTATATCCTGCTGTATCCTCTGGCAATCCTTCTCACTATCCACAGGTCTCCCAATCTTTGTGTCATCTGCAAACTTACTAATCAGCCAACCTATATTCTCCGCCAAATCATTTATATATATTGCAAACAACAGGGGTACCAGCACTAAACAGTGCAGCACACCACTGGTCACAGATCTCCAGTCAGAAAAAAAACCTTCCACCACTACTGTCTATCTTGTATGACCAAGCCAGTTCTGTATCCATCTGAGTAGCTCACCATGTGACTTCACTTCCTGTATTAGCCTGCCAGGAGGGAGCTTGTCATAAGTCTGGCTAAAATCCATATCGATAAAATCCACCACTCTACTTCATCAATCATACTTGTCAATTCCTCAAAAAAACTCAAGTTAGTGAGACTTGACCTTCCCCACACAAAGCCTTGCTGCCTGTTACTAATAAGGCCATATTTTTCCAAATGTGAATAAATCCTGTCCCTAAGAAGCTTCTCCAAGAATTTCCCTACCAGCGATTTAAGGGTCACCAACCTATAATTTACGAGATTATTGCTTTTGCCCTTCTTAAACAAAAAAACAACGTTAAACATGGTTCAGTCCTCTGGGATCTCGCCTGTGACTAAAGAGGATACAAAGATCTTGTACAAGAATCCAGCAAATTTCTTCCTCACCTCCCTCAGCATCCTGAGTTAAATCCCATCAGTTCCTGGGGATTTGTCTACCTTATTGCTTTTCAAAACACCCAAGGCCTCCTCATTTTTTATATCAACATGCCCTAGAATATCAACATACCCCTCTCTAGTCCATGTCCTTCTCTTTTGCGAATATAGATGCAAAGTATTCATTAAGGACCTCACCTATTTTTTCCAGCTCCACACTTAAATTTCCTCTGTTGTCCTTAAGTGAACCTACCCTTTCTATAGCTACCATCTTGCTCCTTATATAAATATAAAAAGCATTGAGATTTTCATCAATCCTGTTTGCCAAGGTCATTGCATGGCCCCTTTTAGCCCTCCTAACTCATTGCTTAAGGTCGGCCTGCTTTCTTTATATTTTATCCAAGATGGCAGTGGCGCAGTAGGCAGTGTCTGGGCTCATGTGCCTGGGGTTCATTCTTATGATTTGCTTTTCTTTCCTTTTTCTTTTCTTCTTTTCTCTTTTTTTTTTGGCAGAAGGCAGTAGGAAGACAGCTTCGTCGGGGTCCACAGCATGGTAACAGTGGCTGGTGAGTCTGGAGCAGTTCCCTGGCAGCAGCGTCAAGGAGACGCCTGGCAGAAGGGTAAGCATGGGGATCCGGTATTGGCTGCTATTTCGGCGAAGGCGACGTCGGCGAGGTGGAGAAAAGGATGTTTCAGGCGGCTAATGTGATGGCAGTTTCTTGTGGCCTTGCAGCCACATCTGACAATGACCTGCTTCAGCGTCTTCGGCGGCACGGTCCAGGACTCCATCGGATGGGTCAGCAGTGGCTTCGGCGATGAGGTGGATTCGGCCCAGCATCTGGAGGCCCAGCATTCCTTTGGGCGGCTTTTGTGACGCCTTCTTTCCTGGGAACAGCTTCGAGATTCCGTGGAGTCTTGTGGTCCGAGTTTCCAGGGAACTGGCACGCATGGCCTGTTTCAGCCTGGCAGTCTTGCAGTAGTACTGTCTTATTCCAAAACCAGGAGCTGTGAATTGAACTAAGATGGACTTTGTCTTAATTTTTAAACTTTCTTTTCTTATCTGAGACTTCTGTTATTAAAATAGACACTATTTTATGGTGTCCTAAACAGTTTTCACTCTATTTTTTTGTAAAATGTACAAGTGACAAAAAATGACTATATTCTGATCTTTTTCTTGAGGGTTTTCTCTGCCTTTAGTTTCTTAAACCTTATATAGGCTTCCAATTCCTCGGACAGGAATTCTTTCCAGACTTTTTTAATCAAGAAAATATATCGAACAACTGATGGATTCCATAGTCTGGTTCTTCAGAACAGCATTGAGAAAGAAAGTATCTAAACTTTCTATTCAAAACAAGAATGCTGTGTTAAAAATATGACTGCTTCATTGATTTTGATCATTCTCATACTTCGTGTTGTAGGAGACAGAATAGATATTTTGAAATAACTTTGTTCGCACTTTTTCGGTTTCAGTTTGTTACTAAGAATAAATGACCACGAAGATGCTGTAATCAGTCATTGGTAACAGATCACAGAGTTCTGTGATGTAATTCATAGCCAAGGAGCTGAAAATCCAGTATCAGGATGGAGAACATGAAGCATTAGAGAAGATTAACTCCAGACTGTCAGTCCCTTTCAGAGAATTCCAAACCACAAGCCGGCCAAGGTATCAAACACCTGAACAACAGGAGTTTACGTGCAAACTCACCCTGTTCCATCATCCACCCCTTGTCAAAAAGTGATTAATAGGGACATGAACTGAAAGCGAACTATGCATTTAAACAGGACATCATGTCTGCTGCTCGGAAAAAAGGGAATTAAAGAGTGAATATAATATTATAACGTAGTTAAAATATTTGTTGTGAAATAGTGGTACATAACTTTAGTTAATATACACTTTGCTGAATTTGTAAATCTCTGTTTTTGCTAAATCAGTGATCTTCTCAGCAGCTTAGCATTAATGTAAAACATGTAAATATTTACACGGCTTCTTCTTACAAAGATTTAAAACAGTGTTTCAAGATGGAACGGTTTAGATGGATTCCGCCTTGCTAAAACTAGAAGGTTGTCAGGTAGGATTCAAGCAAGAATTCTATGCTTTGCTGACAGTCATCTAACCCATTGTCTTGCCCGGGGGTCAGATTTTCAAAAGGTCACTACCCATAATGTAGGTGTTAGCGATTGGCAGTGAGGGAAGGCAGGAAGGGTAGGATTTTCAACATGCAACTAGTGCAGTTAAAATGGCAATTCCCTGTGACCAATCATCAAAAGTAGCTACCACACAAGTGAGAAGCTTCCCAGTACAAACTAGGTCACTGTGATTTTGTTTTGATCTAGTTTAACTTTAAGCCATACCTGAACGAGCCAATTTAAGATTAATTTATGAGTACCACAGTGGCAGTCGAAAATATAAGTGGTAATTTTCTCTCCCAAATACTACATGCATCACGTAAAGAATGGTCTCCAGCAACAGTGAATATCAACTTGAGCTATGCTCTATCCAGTAATGGAAACAAATAATGGGTGGGTCACACAATGGGCAGTCAATTCAATACCATCTGCTTCTCACTATTGCCTGAGACAGTTTTCTTGCCCTTGCATATTGGCAGGTGTTCACATAAGAACATGTGAAAGAATTCTCCTCTCTAACCTGGGGGTCCTGAGCCCAACATTCTGTATCACCAATTTGGCTGTGAGGAGCTAACTCATCACAGAAAGGGAATGAAGCTTAGCATTTCTAAGTGTTCAATGTCCAGCAACTCACATAGTGACATCCACAAGCATTCAGTAAAGTTTCCTTTCATATTTACATGACACTGATCATATATGGTTCAGTTATTTTTGATGTTTATTTGGATGGCTCAGAAAAGCTACAAAGTGTGGAGAAGCGTCATTAATTGATCACGTTGACAAACCCAAAGGTTGTCTGTAACAATAAGCAGAATATTTCCAGCCCTGAACAGCATGGGCAATGACGAATCAATTGGAAAATATGGCAGGATTGGAAAAAAGAGATCCTCAACATTGAGAAAAAACTGGTCTGGTTTTCCACCCAATTTTTTTTAGTGACAAGTAAACTGCGAGAAGCCCTTTTAACAGCATATGAAATAAAGCAGAGGTAGACCAATTGGTCCTTTGAGACTGCTCCACCGTTCAAGAAGATCATGGAAGATTTGTTTGTGTTTTGAATTTCACGGTCCTACTTACCACCGATAACCCTGCCTTAACTACATTCTGAGGCAGAGTTCCAAAGTCACACAATGTTCTGAGAGAAAAAGCCTCTCCTCACTTCTGTCCTGAAAGAGGGAGCATGCATTGTAGCTAGGAATATCAACCTAAAAGAAAACCTAGCTACAATCAGTTCTGAGGAAGTGTCACTGGACCTGAAATATTAACTCTGCTTTCTCTCCACAGATGCTGCCAGAGCTTCTGAGTTTCTCCAGAAATTTCTGCTTTTGTCTCAGATTTCCAGCATCTACAGTTCTTTTTTTTTTATGTCTATCTGTAACTTCCCTATGGATTCTTCACAACATGCTTTCCTATCTACCATGGTGTTACCTGCAAAATTAACAGCCATGTTCTCCTCATCAAAACAGAATTTTCAACATACATATATTTACATCTCACTATAACTTATTCTGGCTTCATTTATTTTCAATCTGCTATTTTCCCAAACAGTGGAGCAAAACTAGACAGCAACAATTCCCAATATGAAAGTCAGAGCCGATACTGGTAGCTCTAGCTCACCATCTGCTTCTCTAAGCCTCCAACTTGATCAGCATTCCCAAAAATCTCAAGCATGCTTCATGGGCAGTGACCATCAGCACACTCCCATCTCCAGAGGTTGGCATCAGACGTGTACCAGCAACCCCCATATCTTCATGGAACACCTCCAACTCATTTATGATATTGTTCACCACTTCAATATTGCAATTTGATGAAATCATCATACATTGACTATCAATTTGCTGTTGGTCAAAAGGCTAGAACCCCTGTTTAATCCCAGAGACAAGTACAACTATTCTGTTTGTTCTTTTGTTACTGTTCCTGTTGTTCAATGTCCGCAAATTGTTTAAAACATTTCCAAACTGTGATGGTCCTACAGTGAGCAACAATATAATGTGATGCTCTGTAGGACATTCAGAAAAGAGTAGCCCTCTTTCAGACAGATTTTGAACATGAAGTTGTGCTAAGGACACGTTGCCTCTGTACTTACATTCTTGTAGATGCAGTTACAATCAATTGGAGAGGTAATGATTTATAAATGTGAGATTGTATTTCTAATGATTGAAATTCCTATGCCACATACGTACCTACGGAATCCTTTTTCTTTCCCCTACCCATTGAATGTACTGTGAAGGCCTATTCCTGAGTGTTAGTGCTTGACCTGGTAAACAGCTGGTATTTAAATATGGCACTGGAGGCAGAAATCCCAGAAAATCCTTGCAGTGATCACTACTCCTGTCTCTAGGAAGTGTGCAATAGTGCTTGAGTGGCACAATAGAGGGTATACATAATGAGGTCAGCAGCAGAGAATAGTTTGAGATAATGCACTGGAGCTCATGGAGAGAAATCCTTCCTCCAAGAAATTCCCTGAAATTGACATTTAGGTGGTTTTTGGTAAACTTCAGGCAAATGTGATTGAAAGATTGAGTTTGCCTATTTTGATACTGAAGATACATAAAAAAGTACATTTCAAATGTTTCATTCGTTTTACATTTAGAGAACATTATTAGAAATGAATACTGAATTATAGCTCTGAAAATAATAATTATACATTGAAACAGATTTTTTTCAGCCAGCCTAATGCTTTGAATATGCTTCTTATGCGAAACAGTAAGGTACTATGTGACCAATTTTTTTTTCCACCTCGCAGCTCATGCAGCAACCATGAGGTAAACAACTACAATGTATACTTTATTATACTTTGGATTACCCTAGAATGTCAAAAGAAAAGTCAGTCCTAAATAATGACATACTTGAATGCACAAAACCAGTTTATTTCCATAACACATTATTCCAATCTGCTGCTTGTGTCAAAATGAGTAGTGAAATCATGCAGTTTTCCCTGCAATGTCAGCTACATAAATTTAATGAACAGACATATTTATTAAGGTTTTGAAAGATATTATTTAATGTTACTATTCATTTTCAGGTAGTTGATTATGCTTGGACAAAAAAATGTGTAAACTATTGATAAAAGAAAACATTTTGTTATTTCTGATATTGCATAAAATGAACAGGTATAATATGAACCATATCTATTAAACATTTAGGCAAATTTGTGTTCTTATTTATAATTTTTTTTGCTATTTGTATCTCTTCTTTAATTTCCATATTAGCAAAAGTCAATGATTTAATCAAAATCACAACTGACTATTTCTATTCTGTTTACTTCTGACAATCTGAAAAAAAATGTCCTTGTTCAGAGATGGTAATGGATATTATTAACTACAGAAACATAATAAATTCAGGATTAAAAATATTTGCAAATTATCCTTAACATCAAAGTTCTGGTGAAGAGATGCTCTGAGATGAGGTACTTTAATTCTTCAACTCAAATATTTATCAATGGGCCATAAAAATCTGTAAAGCCCAATAAGCCTCTCTCTTGTCAATCTCTTTGGAGAAGAGTTGAGTATAGGGTCAATCTTTTCCCATCTTACCCCAAGATATGTTTAATGCTTAAATTTTAAATGTGAAGGGGATTAGCATAATACTGTTCGTTTTCAAACAAAGCCAACTTCCTCAAATGGCTATGTTCCAAAATACTCAGCTGAAAAACTACAGTTTTGGTTGTTGAGATTACACCAAAAATACTCTATCTGTTCCACTTTGGATTGACACCATGTCCAGTTATTTCTGACTATGGATTCTTATCAAAAATGGGTTAACATAATGAGAGGTCCTGCAAAATTCAGTGTAATTTAACACTATTTGCCAATCTTAGAAATACCAGGAATTGCCACACAGGTCTAAAACATAATGGATGTGTAAATGAAACATAATTCAACTTCTTGTTTGTTAAGGGTCACTATTATAATGTAGGATCATGGCAGCTAATTTGATCTCAAAAAACTCAAACAAACAGAAATGTGATAATGACCAAATAGTTTGTTTTAGTGATGGTGGTTGGGGGGTCAATATTGGCCAGATCATTAGGCATAACACTCCTACATTTCTCCAAAATAGTCGTCTGGGATCTTTGTCGCCCACCCAAGCAGGCAGATGCAGGTTTGGTTTAACCTCTCATCTGAAAGGTAACACCTCCAACACTACTGTAATTCCCTTAGGAGTGCACTGTTTCATTAGATTTATACCTCCCTACGTAAGATTTTTCAGCAGAGAGGCTTTGCCCAAACTAAGTGGAAAATGGATTGACACTCTTGCTCCATATTTGTGTTGTGATCTTACCTTTAACATAACGCTGTAGAAACTATAACATTTTCCATATTTTTGCATCTAATAACAATCACCCTGATTCAATGTGTACTGTATCATTTTCCACGTAAAACTGTTTTAACCATCAACTGAAAAAACTAATACATTTGTTTATCCTGAATTATAGGCACTTTGTGTGGTGTACTCACATCCAATGTAAACTGGCTTGAGACTGACAGATTAACCTTAGTTCAGGTACTTGAGGAGTGAAACTCAACATGGTCTGGGTGCAAAGCAGCTTTAATCAGGTGAATAGCTATTCATCAATATTCATTCCCATTGACCTATTAACATTTTTTGCCATTATGGAATCATTCCTTTATAAAAGCTAATATAACTTCTACTTTCAACACCAGAACTAATAGCACATTTCATGTACAAACTGAGCAAAAATAAATTGTCATTTCTGAACCCTTCATTATGTTACAAATGTGAGTTTTTAATAAGATATTTATATTTTGGACTGTTATCTAAAATCCAAAATTAAAGATTGTAAATTATAAGGGGCATGTGATCGCTTGTCAGCTCAGCCTAGCAACAAACCAGGTGGTGGTTGCCAGAGGGATGGGAATAAAAGGGATGAGTTAAGAATTACTGGACAACTCTCCATCTGTAACTCCCTGCTCTGCAACTGGATCCTCAACTTCCTGACCCGCAGACTACAACCAGTAAGAATAGGCGACAACACATCCTCCACAATAATCCTCAATATTGGTGCCCCGCAAGGCTGCACACTCAGCCCCTTATTATACTCCTTTTACACTCATGACTGTGTGGCCAAATTTTGCTCTAAATCCATTTACAAATTCACTGATGATACCACTGTAGTGGGTCGGATCTCAAACAGTGATGAGACAGAACACGGGAAAGAGATAGACAGCTTAGCGACATGGCATTAAGACATTAATCTCTCCATCAATGTCAGCAAAATGAAGGAGCTGGTCATCGACCTCAGGAAGGGGAGCAGAGGACATGCTGCTGTCTCTATCAATGGTGCTGAGGTGGAGACAGTTGAGAGCTTCAAGTTCCTAGGGGTAAATATCACGAACTATCTGTCCTGGTCCATCCATTTTGACAATATAGTCAAGAAAACAACAATGCTTCTACTTCCTCAGAAGGCTAAGGAAATTCAGTATGTCCACAGTTAGTCTTACCAACTTTTATAGATACACTATAGAAAGCATCCTATCTGGATGCATTACAGCTTGGTATGGCAACTGCTGTGCCCAAGAAGAAGTTACAGTGAGTTGAAAACCAGCCCAGTCCATCACACAAACCAGCCATCCATCCATTGACTCCATCTACACTTAGAGATGCCAACATAATCAAAGACCTCTTCCACCCTGATTATACCCTCTTCCAACCTTGTTCCTTCGGCCAGAGGATAGAAAAGCTTGATACACATACCAACAGATTTAAAAACAACTTCTTCCCTGCCGTTATCAGACTTATGAACAGACCTTGCATATATATTAGAGTTGATCTTTCCTTGCACCTTCTCTGTAGCTGAAACACTATATTCTATATTTTGTTCTTTTACCCTGATGCAATTTAGTAAAGTATGATTTGGCTAGATAGCACACAAAACTTTTCACAGCATTTCGGTACGTGTGACAATAACAAATCAAATCAAATCAGTTGCCAACAAATGTGCTATATTTTACAGCTGGACTCAAAGAATTTGAAAGTTATTTGGTTTTGTGACTTCTAGGCTTCCAGTAGCTGATTAAAAAATCTAAAAACAAAGAGAGAGAGAGAGAGAAAGGTTGTGGCAGTCTGCAGAGAGGAAAGATGGTTTGCTCTGTCAGTGACCAGACAGAATTCTTGGAAAGGCTTGCCCGTTGATTGACAAGAAGGAACCTTCAGTGATACAAGGAATTTGGAGTGTTGTTGCTGGTGACGCTGGAAGAAGGAACCACTTGGTGAGTTTTACTGCTGAAGTCAGTTTGGGAATTCTCACAAGATGAAGAAAGAAGACCTTCAATGGTTGCTAGTCATGATGACTTGGCAAAACAAAGAGAAGTGAATGTGTTGGGATCTAGAAGTCACTTTAGATTGTTCTTTGAAAGGTCAAAAATCCTGTCGAGGCTGCACAGTATATATATATCATATATATAATATGTGTGGTTTGAGGTTATAGCTCACATTAAAACATTAACAAGCATTATACCTTCTGTTTTGATGGCGGTGGTAAACAATGAAACAACTCACTGGAAGAGGAGGGTCTATGAATATCCCCATTGTCAATGTTAGGGAGACCCAGCATATCAGTGCTGAAGATAAAGCCAACGCATTTGGAACAACACCCAACCAGATGGTCCATCGCAGCCTCCTCTGGAGGTCCCCGGCATCACAGATGCCAGTCTGCAGCTAATTTGATTCATTCCATCTGCTATTAAGAAACTGTCAATGAAGTAATGTTTAACCGAATGGATATTAGTTTATTAATTACAGTAAAAGTCTTAAAACTTGAGGTCATGTCATATAATTCCTTTAAGATGGTGGGAAAGCATATTGTTATGATTAATTTGGAAGGAGTTAATTGTCTCTCTCTAATCTCACTACTCCACAGTAAGTGTAATTGTTTTACCCAGTTCCTAATATTACCAATTGAATGTTTTCTCCATATTAGGTTTGGAATAAAAGAAAAGTTTCTTTAATAAACTCAAAATTATTGATTTATTATAAAACAAAACTCATTCAATAAAAATGCAAAACTGGCAAACACACCCTGTTTGTATTGTGAAAACACAATAGCTTACCACTCTAAATATCTCATAATGTTTGAACACATGCACACGCACACAGACACACAGATACATATACACACATGCACATACACAGGCATGTATGCAAACACGCAAATCGGGTAAAGGAAAAAAAATGGAATTCTCATATGGTACAAATTCGCTTTGAAAAAATATTTTTGGCCAATAATGGTTATACATCAAAGGAAAATAATGATAAGGTGCGGAATGCTCAATTTACTATCAATATAGTGCTCTGACACATATATACAAGTCACTAGAGGTTGTCTCTGGAATCTAACCAGATACATATTTCTCAGGAAACACAGTATCAAGAAGTCTTCCAGCTGCTGTTCAAGAGGACAATTGGATTCTACATTGGACTCATAACAAGTATGTTTCAGAAAACTGGGATGATAAGCTGGGCAGCCTTTTCCTTAGCAAAGCATACCATCTTCAACTACACGAAAAACACATACAAAGAGAAAATAATTCCCGTAAAACCCAGGCTCTAGTAAACGAGTCCAGTAATGAACTGCAATTGTGTGGATTCTAACATATGCCTTGTTAAAAAAAGTGCCCAAGTTCAAAGTGACTTTAAAAAAATTCAAGTTATTCACCTGAACCTGAACTAAATCAATTTATCCACAAACTTTCAACTCAACTTCTCAAAGAATGTTAGACATGTAGCTAGATATGTAAATTTCATAGCAGCTCCACCATTGAAGGAAATGAAACTTCTTCTTTAACTACATTCCATTACAAAGGATTGACAGAAATAAGAAACATATTAAGACAAATGTAAACATTCATTCTCATTTATCCTTTACATGTAATTTATAGAGCTATTTCTGATACATTCTTGGTACTCAGCTAATTAAAACAAATTTGCCTTCTTTACAAAACACTGGCAATTAAGTTGTTTGAACAATCATTAAGTGATAAGGTAGTCTTAACAAATGTCACCAATAAAGGCCTAGCATTTTGGTTCCTAAGCCATTCCACAGAGGCTAGCGAGTTATGATTGTTAGATTCCAGTGTTTCCTCATAGATGTAGTGGAAACATGCTTCAAATTCTTTCTGAGCCAATAACAATCCCAAGGTTTTTCAATAATAGAATATCTTCTTTTGGTGTTGTTTTAGCATTATGGAAAAGCATTGAACTGGCTTCTCTATGACCAATTCACCTACTTGTAACAGGACTTAATCTACTCCCAACTCATTTGTCTTGAAAACCATCAAGAGTTTTATGAAATTTGAGGCAGCCAATAGTGGTTCACTGATCAAAATGTCTTATAGCATCTCAAAGCCTGCTGAATACTCCCCTGACTATAAAACCCTGTTTCTCTTTTATCACAAATTTGTCTGTGGAACAGCCATAATGCTGAATTTTGATGTAGACTTACAATAAAAGCTACATATCTGAGGGCTAATGCTAAATTTAGAGAACAACCTCACCAATCAGTCAACCACCAGCCTGACATAGTGAGACTCAATAAATCATGCCAGACAGAAAATGACCCAAATACGACCATCACCATCCATGGGTCTGTCCTCTTCCACCAGTAGGGCAGACACAACAGAGGTGGTGTACATCAGGAAGGAGTTACCCTGGCACTCGTCAATATTTACTCTAGATGTCTCATAGCATCAGGTCAAACATGGGAAAGGAAACCTCCTGCTGATTTCCACATCCCAACAGAATCACACCTCTTTCCCCAACTTGGAGGATGTACTGAGGGTGGCAGGGATGCATAATGCACTCTGGATCAGGCGGCTTCAAAGTCTATCATCAATAGTGGCTCATTAGCATCACTGCTGACTGAGCTAGTTGAGTGTTAAAGGACATAACTGCTAGACTGAGTCTGTGGCATACGTTGAGAGGGAACCAACAAGAGAGATAAACATACTATAACATACATTCTTACCAATCTTCCTGCCACAAATACATCTATTCATGACAGAATCACGATCTTCCTGGAGATGAAGTCCCACCTTCACATTGAAGTTAACCTCGGTCATGTTAGTGGTAGTATCATTATGTTAAATGGGATAGATTTCAAATTAATCCAGCAACTCATGTCTATGCATCCAAGAGGTGTTGTGTACAATAAGCAGCAGTAGAATTGAACATTAAACCTATTTGCAACAACATGGCCTGGCATATTCCCATTTCACAATCCTCAGCAAGTCAGGTTCAAGGATGATTGAAGGAGGGCATGCCAGGAGCAGCCCCATGCATACCTACAAATGAGGTGTCAACCTCATGAAGCTACAAAACAGAACTGTTTGGGCGCCAAGCATCATATGCAGCAAGTGACAGACAGATAAACAACTGCACCTCCCAGTCGCGAACCATTTCAACTCCCCCTCCCATTCCTCAGACGACACGTCCATCCTGGGCCTCCTGCAGTGCCACAACGATGCCACCCGAAGGTTGCAGGAACAGCAACTCATATTCCACTTGGGAACCCTGCAGCCCAATGGTATCAATGTGGATTTCGCAAGCTTCAAAATCTCCCCTCCCCCTACCGTATCCCAAAACCAGTCCAGCTCGTCCCCGCCTCCCTAACCTGTTCTTCCTCCCACCTATCCCCTCCTCCCACCTCAAGCCGCACCCCCATCTCCTACCTACTAACCTCATCCCGTCCCCTTGACCTGTCCGTCCTCCCTGGACTGACCTATCCCTCCCTAACTCCCTACCTACACTCACCTTTACTGGCCCCATCCCCGCCTCTTCGACCTGTTTGTTTCCTCTCCACCTATCCTCTCCTCTATCCATCTTCTATCCGCCTCCCACTCTCTCCCTATTTATTTCAGAACCCCCTTCCCCTCCCCCATTTCTGATGAAGGTTCTAGGCCCGAAACGTCAGCCTTTCTGCTCCTATGATGCTGCTTGGCCTGCTGTGTTCATCCAGCCCTGCACCTTGTTGTCTCGGATTCTCCAGCATCTGCAGTTCCTACTATCTCTGATTCAAAGAAAATATACAGTTGTAACAATTGGGGACAATTCACTGACATCAGAGGACAAACAGGCTGTTGATGTGCAATGTGTTAGTCTTGTTAAAGTTGTCTCGAGTTGAAATGTTAGAAAACTCTTCCTTGGGCTTTCTTCCTCCTCTTGTGGTCCATTTTCCATCTGGGGAACACAGCTCCCTGAGGAAGACTGCTGCCTGCAGGGATCACCTGACAAGCTCTGCCCCCCGCCCTGAGTACTTACTAATATATCATATTTCTCATATTACCTTACGCTGTGTCAATCAATTGGCTGAATCCTATTAGCCAATGACCATGGCAACTCATGATGCCAGGGTGATTGTTTTCCTCTTGCCTACCTTCATCTGAAGGTTAGCTGTCATTTTTTCTAGTACAAAACTGTTATATTTTTCCAAATACTACATTGAAAATAAAATAATGGGGGCCTCCTAAATCTTTGACATCAACTCAATGAAATATCAAGACTTAGTGATTCTTGTAATCTTTCCTTTATTTTCAAATACTAGAGGTTTTGTTTATGTTTAGTTATTGCTGTAACACAGTTAAGTGAGGGCTCATGCTACAAAGGATATAACAAATATGGAATTCAAAACAAATTCAGTTTTAGATGGAACCCCAATTTCCAACAGTCACACTTTGACTGGGAAATATTCTGATTGATTTCAAGCAAACTAATTCTAATTCTTATATAACCTATCTTTTCGAAAGTTGAAGTTTGGTTACCTAATTTGTTGACTAAAAATCACAGATTACATACTAAAGTTATTAGAACAATCAATATCAATCTTTAAACAGCTATCAAATATAATGTCAACATGCTCAACTATCAGTTTTATCTAACATTATCTATCAAATCAAAGTAGGTAACCCTCCTCGCTTCTGAATTTCTTTTTCTTTTTATTCTTCTGGACGATTTTAACAAGATGATTTTCTAAGACACTGGTCCCATCTCAGATTAAATTGAGGTTTAGGGACAATGGAGGAATTAGGAAGGTCTAGCAAAGCTGGAGTTAATGGAAATCAGAGGACAAACTCCCTATTGGTTGGAGTCATACATAGAACAAATGAAGATGACTGTGGTCATTGAAGATCAGTCATCTCAACTCTAGGACACCTTTGCAAGAATTCCTCAGGGTAGTGTCCTAGACACAATTATCTTCAGCTGCTTCATCGATGATATTCCCTCCATCACAAGGTCAGAAGTTGCAACATTCGCCAATGATAGCATGATGTTCAGCATGATTCACAGCTCCTCAGATACTGAAGCAGTCCATGTCCAAATGCAGCAAGAGACAGTGAAGCACCCAGATTAGGTAGGGGAGGAAAATTCTTCTGGATGTGATAATCTGTAAAGTATGGGAGTGTAGATTAGATCTTATTTTGCTGTGTGTTTTGAAATCTTTCAAACCGCGTGCTATATTTACACAGCTTGCTTTATTTATTTTGCTATTTTCTGTGTGACAAACTTCTGTTTCATTGTTAAGACAAATGTGTAGCCCTGTGTGCTTATGCTTCATTGAAAAACCACCATGTCAAATTAAGAAAAAGAAAATGATCAATTAAGCCAGATTTCATGTTGGTTTGGACTTGTCCAGTAGTAATTTAGCTGAGATCATAACTATGTCATTAGTCATGACTGGATGGGTCTTCCCTTGCATCCCAAGCAGCCATTGCTGTATGGTCTGAGGACTTGGAAGGAAACAAAAACCCATGGATTCTCTAGCATGTAGGACTCATGGAGCTCCCAGGATATATGACACAGACCTCCAAAATGGGGCATTGACACTTACATACAATTTTAACATTGATGTCGTACAAGCCTTATCTGTTGGCGAACTCTGTAGGTTGGCACTTTTGAACATGGGTACCATTGCCAGGGCCCTGCATCTGGGGGAAGCCAGTGATGGTGGAGAATCTGACTGCTTGTCACAGGGGAAGAATATGAAGAGTGGTGTTATGTATAAAGTGACAACAGTTATATGCCAGATGCTTTTATGGGTCAAGGATTGGGGCATGCTAATAGAGGTTACCAAACTGCTCATTGAAATGAGCCATTGGCATAAAAATATTCAGGGCAGCTATGAGTTTAATGACGTAGGCCTTATAAGCACAAGTCCTCCTCTAGTACAGAACACAGTTTGGTCAAAATGGTCCTAGACAACTTTAATTGCCCCCTGCGGTCTCTTTCAGACAATTGAAATGAATGATAGTGAGTTTTGTAGATTCAGGGTCTTATCATTCTCCTTCGCCTTTGGTGGGTCTTCACCTTCTATTTCTCCATGTGGAAGTTGGGCTGGATGTACTGTTCTTGTTGAGTTTGCTGACAAAGTTGTAGTTGGTGTCTCCTTTTACATCGTATTCAGTGTTGCACCCAGGCCACATGGAAGTCAACCACAATGATCTCCATGTAAGATGAGCCAGCAGAAGATTTATGGGTAATGTCGGAAAGATAGTGATTTTTTAAAATTGAAGTTACCGCTAAACCCTCACATTCTCCATAATAAAGCCTCAGGTTAAGCCCTCACGCAGTGTGGCATGGAAGCTTCCCAAGGAGGTTATTGTCATGCCTCAATAAAGATCTCTGTAGTATGCCACTTTATCTAAATGCACATTGCACAACCAAACTTCTTATGCTACATTGGAGGAGTGGAATTCTTCCAATAAGTCATCATGATAGTATTGTCTACCAAAGGAAAAAACTCTTTTACACATCAGACAGCATGCCTTTACATAGTTATAGTTCAGTGTGTGAATGTGGCCGCTGTGAAGGATTGTCTTCCGGTGCTAGATATAGAATATTTTGCAAAATGAAATATCAAATGCCTTGTCTGATTACATCTTTTTAATTGACATGATAAAGAGGCAATTCATGCTCACGATGTAATGCCATGATTGCCTGAGGTCATAATTCTCCATATTCATTCCTGGGCAATGAATAACCTGCTAAATGAAGTGCAAATTGAATCGAAATGGTTGGCATTACTGAATCATGGAAGCAACTGTTACTGCAGTTGCTCTAAACAGGACCTCAAATTCACAAACTTCTACTCCCTCTGAAGAAACAGATTAATTTTCTCCACAAACTTTGTATGCAGAGTCAGTCGTTTTGTGTAATTCTTGCAGCGTTGACTTGTGAACCAATCCAGTAAGGTTTAATTTAATTTTCTTGTGCGTGACTTGCAACTTCCACCTGTGATGCATGAAATTCCCCTCATTCTTCTTATTTCCTTTGGCACTGCTGTCCTTGTGGACCCAAAGCCATTTTCAGCACCCATCTTTTCCGTTAATGCTCTTCATACAACTATCACCACATCCGATGTCCCACCAAAGCTCATTACTTTGAAATTTCTATGCCTTTGTTTGGCTTGTCATCCTCCCCATGTGGAGGCCAGTGGTACCTTGAGCTGTGTGCATCCCCTTCTGGAACTTCCAGTCCCCTCCTATTCACTATCAGGTGCCACCTACTGTCTCCAATTGCCCCCCGTCACTGTCATCATTCCATAAATGATGCATCACAAAGGAGCTCATACTCAATGAATGGTAGGACATTAGGAAGCTCAGAGCAAGTGAGTGATCAGAGTTTGTTCACAAATTCCTGAAGGTAACAGAGCAGGTTAATAAGATAGTTAAAAAGGCAGGTGGGACATTTGCCTTTATCATTTGAGTCATAGATTATAAGAACAGGGAGGTTATGTTGGAGGTTAACAGGACTTTGGTTAGGCCACATCTGGAATGCTGTGTGTGGTTCTGGTCACCATACTATAGGAAGGATGTGATTACACTGGAGAGGGTATAAAGGAGATTCACGAGGATGTTGCTTGGGATGCAGCACCTTAGCTATGAAGAGAGGCTGGATAAGCTCAGGTTGTTTTCTTTGGAGTAGAGAAGGTTAAGGAGGGACATGATAGCGATGTGTATGATTGTGAGGGGCATGGACGGTGTGAATGGAAAGCATTTGTTCCCCTTAGTCAAAGGTTCAGTAACAAAGGAGGCATAATTTTAAGGTGAAAGGCAGGAGGTTTTGAGGGGATTTGAGGAAAAATGTTTTTACTGAAGGGTGGTGAGGTCTGGAATGCAATATTCTTGGAGAGTAGTTAAGGTTGGTAACTTGACAACCTTTGAAAAGTACTTGGATGTGCACTTGAAATGTCTTCACAGTTAAGGCCATTTGGGTCAAGTGCTGGAAAATGGAACTAGTGTAAATTTAGTGAAGTTTTGGTGATACAGACTTGACGGGCCAAAGGGCTTCTTCTGCACTGTATGTTTCTATGATTCAATGATCTCAGACTTCATTTGCCTATTTCCTCAGGACTCCATTCACTGCCCTCTGATAAGTTGCTTAGTATTATTGACCAAAGCCCTGCACTGGTCATTCACAACAACTCCTTCACTCCACTCTGATTGGCATGGCAGAATAGCCCTGACTGACCATGGCCCAGCCCCTGGACTGATGTCTCCATAGCAACCCAAATGACATAGCTGTGATCACCCAAATAGTTACCTATGGGCCTGGCCATGATCCAGTCCCCAAACTGCACAGGCATGAATTTCTGAGCTCTAGTGGGTCATGCACCTGACTAATAGGCCAGCACCCTGGACTGGAATGGGATAAACTCCTTGACTGTGATGGTACCTTCTGAGTAATTGTGGCAGTACTCCCTGAAGTTCTCTTTCATCCGACTAAGGATTACTCCCCTTTGATTTTCAGACATGACTATATTCAGCGTTCCTCACTGTGACATGATGCCACAAGTGAACTACCTGTAATTCCTGGATTGGTTACAGTTCACCTGCGAGATTGACTGTGGCCCAGTCGCAAATTTCAAAGACATGGATCCTTAGACTCAGATAGGGTCAAGCACCTGGCTGACTGTGGCCAACTCTGTGAACTGGAATTAAATGAGCCCCTTGGCTGACTTTGGTAATACCCACTGACCCACTAAGTACTGGCCCTCTTTGACTTTCAGACATGACCATTTGATTGAAGTAAAGGCAGTGTGTTTGATATATAAGCAGTTGACACACAACGTCGATATGACTTTTTATTTTGTTTATTCAGGGGACTTGTGCTCCACTGTCTTGGGCCAATTTTTATTACTGATTCCTCGTTGTTTTTGACAATGTAGTGGAGAGTTTGCATCCCTGAACTGCTGCAGTCCATTTTGTGTAGATACAATTTTGATGAAGCACTGTGCATAAAGTGATATCTCACTCTCTTGACTGCTCAGTGCTCCAAATCATGACAAGCCATTTGCCTCTCCCTCTGTTCTGAAAAAGACACAAGCCGTAGAGGCTGGCAGCCTTCAAGTAAACAGAAAGTGAGTGAGTGTGAAAAATGGAAGTTAAGGCCCAAAGATGCATCCTGTGTACATGCATAAAACTCATGTAATTCTCTTCACACAAAGTTAACCAGGAGCATGAGATTCATAGTTGCCCCTGAGCTACCAAGTAATGTACTGAAAGGCTGAAGTGGTGTGAGAGTTGAATTGAGAGCAGACAGGCTGATGTAGTGAGGCCGGTCGTTGGCTGATGTTGACTTGTGTGGATTGGGATGGAGCTGGATGGTGTCTGTAGTATGCAGGAATGTTGTGATGGGAACAGGTTCAATGAAGTCCAGAGGAGCAAGTGGTGAGCAGTTGCCACCAGGAAACTGCTCTGATTTTCATGTTGGGAATTGATGCCATCAAATTTCTTGAAGAAGGACAGGAGAATTTGAAATGTCATATAAATGAGACAAATAGGGCTAAAAATGAGAGCACAATACGTGTAAATAATGTAGTCACCACTTAATTGTGACATCAGAACTTGCCTTTAAGTTAAACTGGAAAATTGGGTAATTTTTGACTTTCTCATTCTTGCTGCATTTTTCCTAACTTTTTTGGCATTGTGCATACTGCTCAAAGGAGAGGAAAATTCTATCATTTGTTTTTCTTGTTCTTTGCTTTGGAGAAAGAAAGGAGGTAGATTTTTTTATCTGCAGAAGTTCACTTTGATGAAAAGCCTTTGGCTAATAATATTTAGTTCACAAACGAATACTTAACTGGGTGTGGAATGTTCAGATGGCTGTCAATTTGGAATTCTAATACATAGACTAATCACTAGCCATGTGCAGTAGTCTATAGGGTCTTGCAGATGGTCTTCAAACAGACAGTTAGATTTCACACTAGATTCAGAACAGAAATAATTCAGAAAGGCATGAAGATGAGTCAGGCATTCTTTTCCTCAACAGGTTTTTACTCAACTGAAAACACTGCAATATAAAGAATGTAAATGGAAAATGCTATTCAAACAGAAACCAGCTTTCCAGATATCATTATACCCAGGCAGGTGAGCTTCCATAAATAAGCCCATCAATTAGTTGAAACCATATGGTGTCTCAGAAGTTCCTTGTGAAAAAAAGTTCTAGTATCCAAAGCATTCTTTAAAATAAGCAATCTGAGTATCCACAGAACTCAAAATAAATCAATGCATCCATAATCCCTCAAATCTCAAGTCCTCAAAACATATCGAATATGAAACCTTCATAACAAATACCATTTTTAAAAAGTTATCGGTCTCTTTGGGAATAATTATTTTGTTGATGGTGCTAACTTTTTTCATAAGTCCTGATACACTAAACAATGGAAATAGTTTCTCCCAAATTAGTGAGCCAAAATCGCCCAAATTTTATGCGCTTCTATCAGCGCTCCTCTTACAATTCTTTGTTCAAATAAAAGAGCCCCTGTTTCCCTAGCTTCCTTTTATAGCTAATGCTTTGCATCTCTATCGTCTATGATTATTGTTTGCAAGCACAGGGACCACACCAAGTTCACCTCCAAGTCAGACACCGTTCTGAGGTGGATGTTCATTACGTTTCTTCATTATAACTAGCTCAAGTTGCTGGAACTCACCCATCAACACCGTCACCACAGAGACTGCACAGTTCAGGAAGGCTGCTCCTCATGATATTCTCAAGGACAATCAGGAATGGCCAATAAGTGTTGGCTTGTTCAGCAATTCCCATGAATGAACAAATATTTTAAAAAGGCTTCTCCAGAACCTTGTATTCTTTCATATCATAAGGCACCCAAAACTGGTCACAATATTCTAAACATAGGCAAACAATCATTTGCATGGCTTTGGCACTGCCTTTTTGCTTTTATAATCAGTGTAGCTTATCAAAAGAAAACCTTTCACATCATTAGTTTTTATCTTTGCTGCCCATTTTTAATGACCTGAGCATCTGAATATCTAGATTTCTCTATTTTCTGCCAGTGTTGGCATTAAAAAGTACATATCCTGACTCATATGTTTTTATCTTGGCTACCCAATTTTAATGATCTGAGCATCTGAATATCTAGATTTCTCTATCTTGTGCCAGTGCTGGCATTAAAAAGTACATATCCTGACTTTATGCTTCTCCTCAATATGTAACACATCACATTTCAGCACATTCTGTTTAATCTAACATATCTGTCCAATCTACTGACAACAGCCTTCTGAGGTCAATTAAAGTTCTCTTCACATTTGACTGTGCTGGATATTTTTGGCCTGACTAAGCTTATTATAAAAGAAAAAGTCGCCTTACTCTCCCTGCTGCTAGCCCCTCTGCAATAATATTATAATATAATAAGCTTTTAGATAATGGTTCACCTTGACTTTGCCATTCACTTCCAGCCCTAAATTAAACTAAGGATCCATGTCTCATGTTACTATAATGGCAGCCATGATAACAGTGTTAGATGTCAGGCTGTCTGATTTTTTCCGTTTTTTGCTTGAATGGGTAACTTAACTCACTCTTGTAAAAAAATCTGTTCATAACAGTGAGAGGGCAGTGGCCCTATTAAAAGACTGAAACTCCCAACTAAGCATCATTTTACAACGTTGCCAAATTTTTCCATGGCTTTTTCCCTTTCCACAGAATCACAGAATTGTTACAGTGTAGAAGGAGATTGTTTGACCCAAAGTATCTGTACCAGCTCTCTCAATATAATCCCTGTAATATTTCATCTCTGTAATATATCCACCAACCCATCAACCCCATGAGGCAGCTGCACTCATCTAATGCTGGCCTGTTGAGCATTCCCGATTTTAATCATCCCACCAATGCTGAGCATGTCTTCTGTTGTGTCAGCCCTCAGCTCTGCACACCTTTCCTAAACTTTCAGACTTTGCTTTCCTGCTTTTAAATACTTCTTAAAATTTACCTTTTTTTATCAAGCTTTTCATCATTGGCATGAATATCACCTTATATAGTTGAGTGTTATAATTTGTTTTATAATACTTCTGAAGCACCTTGAAATGTTTCATTATGTTAATAGTGGATGTCAATATAACATGGCATTGTTGACTTTCTTCTGCACTCAAGAAGGAGCATTACACAGTTTGTTCTTCAGCTTCATTCAGAAATCTCTAAATGTGACTATTTTCCAAAACTAAAAATAAATCATAACATAATGCATCTGATAGAGAAATAAAATATCTCAACCAGCATCATTTATGCTTCTTCATCCTCTTCCAAATTGAACCTCACTAACCTTGGAAATCAAGCTTTTTAACCCTTGGAGTATGCAATTGCCTCCTTGCAATAGGTGAAATGATGCTGCAGAATGTTATCAATAGAATATACTCAAAGCAAATAATCTCACAGCTTCACTTCATACCTTCTCACCATCATATCTTATTCTGCTTTGTGGGCTACAATCTCTGTCAAAATTATTTCAACGCTGTGTCTAACTGTAACTATTACTATCCACAAAGCACTTAGTCTTTACAGAAATACATTTTTACAGCATTTTATGCGAGCCATTTATTTTTGCTTTTTTTCAAAATAAAGAATGGTTTGTACAAAAAGAATACTGAGGTGAAGGAGGAAATTAAATGCTGTACCAGAGAAGTTCATTATTGGAACACAAATTGTCATTGTTATTTTCATCATTGTTGCAATACAACATTACATGCAAGAAAAAATCACATCACAATTTCAATGAGAATGATTGCTTTCCTATAGCTGTAGAAAGGCAACATTATTTGGCACAATAAAGCCATATTAGTAATGAAAGTGTCACCTCACACCTATTTCTAATTATCCACATAGAAGATTAACCTGCTTGTAAAGAAGCATATTTGTTTGAGGAGCATAGATGGCAGTGGATTCACACATTGTCATTTCAATCTCCACTCTGATGTCTTTAAGAACCCTAAGTGAAAGGAATACTTGCAGTCTCAATCCACATCTGAGTGGATCCAGGCTGACACTATAAAATTACACATTCTTATGTACTCATGTAGAAGTTGACCATTGTAGACCAGCTTTTTATGCTATAAATCAGGCATCAACTTATTGGAGACAAGAAGAGCACCTATTTCCACTTGGTGAGGCAAGGCTTGATCAGGGATAGTCAGCATGGCTTTGTCAGAAGGAAGTCATGCCTAACAAACTTGATTGTACTTTTTGAGGAGGTGACTAGATATGTAGATGAGGATAGTGCAGTTGATGTAGTTTATACGGATTTTAGCAAAGACTTTGACAAGGTTTCACATAGGAGATTTATCAAGAAGGCATATGTAGAGGTAATTTGATAAAGTGGATTTGAAATTGGCTCAGTTGCAGAAGAGAAAGGGTGATGACAGAAGACTGCTTTAGTAACTGGAAGCCAGTGTCCAGTGGAGTACCATAGGGATCAGTGCTGGGTCTCCTATTATTCTTCATTTATATAAATGACATGGATGACTGTGTGAGGTGTTGGATGAGTAAGTTTGCAGATTGCACAAAGATTGGTTGGATGATTAACAGTGAGGTTGAGTGTCTTAGGCTAAAGAAGATATAAACATGATGGTCAAATGGGCAAATAAGTGGCAGATGGAATTTAACCCTGAAAAAGCAAAACACTTTAGAAGGTGTAATTGGACAAAGAAGTATTCAATGAATGGCATGATGCAGGAGTTCTGCGGAACAAAGGGACCTTGGAGTGTTTGTCCATAGATCTCTGAAGATGGAAACGTATGTTGGTAGGGTGGTGCAAAGGCAGATTGGACACTTGCCTCCCTCAATTGAGACAGAGATTACAAAAACAGGAAAGTCATGTTGGAGTTGTGTAGAACTTTGGTAAGACCACAGCTAGAGTATTGTGTGCAGTTCTGCATGCCACATTACGGGGAGGATGTGACTGCAGTGAAGGGAGAGGAGATTCAACAGGATGTTGCCTGGGATACAAAATTTAAGTTATGAGAAATGTTAGAAAGTTAGTCTGGCTTTCATTAGAGCAGAGGAGACTGATGGGTGATCTGATTGAGATGTATAAGATTATGAGGGGCATGAACGGAGTGAATAAGGAGCAACTGTTCCCCCCTTCTTTAATGTCACAAAGGGACACAGGTTCAGAGTGAGGGGCAGGAGGTTTGCGAGGGATGTGAGGAAAACTCTTTTACCTGGAGGGTGGTGACAGTCTGGAATGCGCTGCCTGACAAAGTGGTCAAGGCAAATTGCCTCACATCCTTTAAAAAGTATCTGGATGAGCACTTGGCCCATTGTAACATTCAAATTTAAAGTTCTTAGGATCGTGAAATGGCTATAGGGCAGTTATTATATTCCCCACCAACTCGCCAGGTGGTGAGGTAGGAAACTACTTCTTTGAGAAATCCTGCCCATTGTGTCACTAGGTCATAGAAGAATGGCCAAGAGTATGCAAGTGGGATTAAATTGAAGGTCAGCTGTTTCTCACAAGTCCATGTGGACTTGATGAGCCAAAAGGCCATTTTTACACTGTGTGATTCTATGATTTTTGAACATCAGGATTAACTTAATTCCACACATCTGTGACCCAGCGACACAATGCGCAGGATTTCTCAAAGAGATAACTTCCTACGTCACCGCTTGGTGAGTTGGTAGGGAGCATAAGAGCCCCCCTACAGCTATTTCACGCTCCTAAGAACATTAACCAGCTAATGGCTGGTCCTAATTTAATCTGATTAGCCCAAAGCTCTATATTCCCAACAATGTCAGTGCCAGCAATAGTCAGGACTGAACTACAATCTGCAAACAGCAAGGAGAGGTGAGGTGCAGGGGGGAATGGGAAGAGGGGTATGGTGGGTCTTGATGGAGAGGCCAGTTCTAGAGGGAGCACTTGTGGGAGGTAGACCTTGAGAGTACACGCAACGTGGAAAAAGAACTCAGGAGGGAATTGTTCCCTTCACAGCCAAAGCCAAAATAGAGTGACCTGTCAGACATCCTTCTCTGCCAATGAACTCCTCCTGCCAACTTCAAAATTATGGTTGGACACCAAGTAGCTAATAGCCACTTAATTGCTCTGGTTGGGAGGATGTTGGGTGGCCACAAACTGTAAAATTACAGAAAAGTTGGAAGTGCACATGACAACGGCATCAAAGCTACCTGGGCATTTTATGCCTCCCCACCCCTCGGCTCGGATTACAAACCAACCAGCAGTAGATTATTAAATATCTCCAGTAACTATTGCTGCATATCCACCCAAAATGAATGCCTTTCACCTTCCAATGTCAAATTATTTCCACATCCTTTGAATGCTGTCCTTAAGAGGTTTGTTTATACATGCATCTGAAATTTGAAAAATATCCATAAAACCACTTGGATTAACAGCCACGTTGATGCTGGTTGAGCTTACATCATGGATTACATCATTGACAAATGAGATTTGAATTTGTCCCAGGTGAACAATTTTCTTTGCATTGTCCTCCTGTACTCTAATTCCATTCCAGTTCACCAATTTAGCTCCTCTTATTGATTATTTGCAACCGTATTCATCCATTCAGTCTTTGTTATGAAAATGGGTAACAATTCCATTCTGAAATTTCGCTTCTGGAAGAGTTTTATGCTTGAAATTATCATCTATTTTAATCTACTTTACAAGATGGAACCATTGTGAATCATGATTTCTGGATGCCAGTCAGATTTACAAATATTTGGAATGGTCTTACTTATTGACATATTGACGTTCATCAGTGTTTCATCTATATTTTCAATGCAGGCCAATTAATGCATCAAAGAAGTTCTGAAGAAGGGTCACTGGACCGAAACATCAACTCTGCTTTCTCTCCACAGTTGCTGCCAGACTCGGTGAGTTTCTCCAGCAATGCCTGGTTTTGTTTCTGATTTCCAGCATCTGCAACGCTTTTGGTTTCCAATGAATACACTCTTTGTTCAATACTGGATGGCAAAATGGTAGGATTTGATGACTTTATTGTTGAGTTTAGGCAACACAAACTCAGATCTGTCATTGATTTTCTGAGGGTGGAGAATCAAATAGATTTGCAAATGATAGCATGGCTATTTTGCCAATATTCTTTAACCCATTCTGCCACTTCCTTTTCCAATTGAGGCCATTTGCTCCATCTTCATCTGCTGACACATTTATTATTTGGCTTCCTTTCTTGTTAATTGGATATCTTTCTCCCACCTCTAATTATTTTCGCAGAAACATAAAACTTTCTTGTTAATGTGTAATCATTAGTTATCTCACCAAATGTTATAAATTTTATATTAAATTGATCTATGCATTTGTTGTTTTTATTTTAAAGGCATCACAATACCTCACCACGGTACACATTAGTTGGCTGTGAGAAATGGGAGAGCAAAAATCTCAAGATTCCCATATTTACCTTCAGAATAATGACCCAAAGTAATTATTGGTAATTCATGAATAGTCATAAGACAGTTTGATCCTTGAAAAACTAGGATAAAATTTTACATGAGTTATGTGAAAAATTCAAATTTTTGTAGTCCAAAAATTGTGAGGATGACTTTTACATGAGATCTATTTTTACATGAGCATATACAGTAAATCAGAAGAGTCTGGCTCCAAATTGACAATCCCACATGAGAGTTGTTGGAGTGGAAGGCAGAAAGATAATTCAGAGATGAGATAAGGTTACACTTACGAGATAGAGTTGAGGCACAAAGTAAGTGGAGTTTTCCTTTGTCTCTGGACATTGCATGCTTGATCATGGAATATCTGGTGCTAACGATGAATGAAAAGCACATTCACAAGCATTCACGGCCATCATCAAAGTTCATTAAAAATTGATTTTTATTTCAATCAATATAAGAACATTTGGTGGTTGATGATTGGAAGGAAGTGTAATTTAATCCTTTACTCAAATTGAGGCCTTTTTTTTCATGCATTCACCATAATAGAATTACTGCTGCAGACAAAGGGCTGTGACAATAGTCCTACTGGAGCATGCTCATGACATAAAATATCTAGATTTAAACATTATCAGAAATATATATTGTACATATTATGTTATTCTACTTTTGTAGTGATTTCACCTTCTCAAAGTTATTGAAATAGAGATTTCTTAACTGGATAGCTTATCACAAAGTAAACATATAAACAGTTGATTCTATTAAATCTGTACCATTCAGGCAGAATCTAGAAAAATGGAATTCTCGTAAATATTGGACTTAATATAGGATGAGAAAAATGAACTTAAGAGCATAAAATATTGTTGTGAAGAGAAATCTTGTTTTCATTGAGTAGTATAAATGTGTTTTGCTGAACTGTAGCTGTTCAAGCTAATTGATTTATTGGTTCTCTGAGCAATGGTCTATTGTCTTTATACACATGGGATACAGAAGCTGTTCAGAAAAAGACTAAATTCTGTCATACTGTCATGACAACTAAACTGATCTTCATTCATGTAGGGGTTCCCATGACTAATACTACTTTCTTCTGGGGAGCGATAGAACATAATTGCACTCAGTAGTTCAGGGACTATACACTTCGCATGAATTTTAGAATCCATGGTTTGCCAGCAATATTCCTTTTGCAACCTGTCTTTTTTCAACCTGCACTGTGTGATTGTACGTAGACAAGAGGATGGAACATTATATATATATATATATAAAATATTGGGTAAAACCTTAATATTGTGACTATTTGTGATATTTTTAGATATTTGAATGATATTTTGTAATGAGCTTTCTTTCAGCCCCATGTAAGATATTTTAATTGATTTATAAAGGTAAAATCATTTATTGAATTCAGCTTTTGACAGTTTGACCTGGATGATAAAAAATATGATAATCCGATGTTACTTACTTTTTGAAGTTTCTTGCAGTTTATATTACATGTCTCTTTTCAGCATTGGCATTCAAGCTCACCATTCATTAATCACTTCATTCTCAATTCTAAAAGTTCTGCAGACTGAAAGTAGAAGCGTCTTTGCTTCCTTTCTAATAGTTTAAGTGTACTTTGTCAAATACAAAAAGTGTCTATACATACTTTATCTCACAAAAAAAAATTATTTTTAAACCAGAGATTAAAAAATTCTCCTTTCTGTTATGTTACTGACATTTTGATTATTGTACGTTCAGAGACCAACCTCTTTACATGATGAAGCCCCAAGTTTTATAAACTGTAACTCTTCTGTCATGATATTGTTTCCATAACATCACAATGAAAACTCAAATCACACCTGCATAAACACAATAACAGATTTTAAACACTTTTCAGAATTTTTTTGGTGTTTATCAAAAGAAATGCTATGGATCTAGGCAGTTTCAACATTTCAAAGATTTGTTGTCACTGAAATTTCACACCATTTTGCACTCTTCCATCATTTCACACTTTTAATAATGATTTTGAACACTTTATAAATGTTGGTACAATCCTAAACCAAATAGGATTTTCAAAATTCTTTACATGCAGTTATGCAAAACATAATTGAAAAAAAATTAAAATGCTATTTAGTTTGTAAAAATTGCAAGATAAAGAAGCATTCCTGTTACAGAAAAGAAAATGTGAAAAGTGTTTCACTTGACTTTTACATCACTGAAAAATCCTGCAATTCAAATAGAAAACAGAAAGCAAGAAGAGTTAACCTCTAGTGACCAGAATGCCCTTACTTTTACATCCTCTATTCTATTCCTCTGGAACAGGAATTGAAACAATTATTAATGTCCAGTAAAGCATTGCATAATTACTCATTGCCTGTTATTTGTTAATATTATAAATGTTCTCTACCACCCACAGGCAAGAACTAAACATCAGCTAAAAAACTAGCATTAGTGCCTGTTTGAAATTAGCACACTTGAGCTTTAAAAACTTTGTTGGCAATTTACATATGCATGGAGACTGGTATTTATACTCACCATATGATGCATCCCTCAAGAGCTTTCTGATTGCTTCTGTCCTCCGATCTCAGCTTAGAGACTGTAAATCTAGCAGGTGATTAATTCTTTACCCTTGAGAAACTAGCAATTAACACTTGCAACTAGTGAAAAAAAATGCCATTGTGAAATCTTGTTTACTGTGTGTATTATCACTGATATTAATATTGGCTTAAATACTAGTGTAAGGGATCCTATAAAACTAATAATAACATTTCTGCCACTCTGGAAAATTTTACTTGATTTTAAATTGCATGTTATCAATGTCCATCAAATGTGTTAAATGTGGTTGGTAAATTACATCTTTTATCATACAAGTGATACTGGGTAAGTTCTGACACAACACAGTATGTTTTATGTGTCAAAACATTAATCAATTCATTGAGAAAATCTGACTGTGGAGGGCTTTACCTGTACTGTAGTTAGTCTTATCTTTGAAAGCTGAAATTATTGCATTTCCAGATATTCTTGCGCATTATTGAGGTCTTCTGCAGTAGTTGCTGGAAAAGGTATGATAAGAGCTTTATGTCTTTGTAGGAAGCACAATATTGAGATCAAAGGTACTGAAGTGCAGTAGTTATAACTGTTCGGTGGCTAAAAAATCTGATGAACCCAATATTTATAGATTTTGGCATCAAAATCAAACAATTCATCTATGATCATTTTAAACATAAGTGCCAGTTTATAAATTCTATGCAGTGCATTATTGGACTTTCAGAAAAAAAATGCTTTTTTGCAAATTATTTTGCAAAAGGTATAAATCTAAAAACTGCAGCTATTGCTAGTTTAATCCATTTTGAATGTTCATTTTTTTTTTCTGGATAGCCATTGCACTGGGAAGTATAATGTATGCCTATTATACTCAGTATCCACTAATTACATCATCAGATGCTCATATTATAACCATCAGTCGCAGTGCATTTCTACACAACTAAATCCCTGCTTCTAATTACTATTTTAGTCTCTTTTTCCTCATGGCATGTTGGTGATAGATCATTATTTTTCCAGCAATTTGTTCACATTTATATGCAATATAATTGGATCTGATTAATTATTATGATTAATGACTGCAGAGTTTCCTTGTAAGGCTATTAATACTGGTGGTATCGAATGGAAGACATGGACAAATTAAACACAGTGGAGTCCTGTTGCTTGGGCTCATTGCTTAGGTCCAGTCAACCCTTTTGCTGCTTTGACTTAGATTGGAAAAATGCAATGTCTAATTCTGATTCCTGTCAATCTGATGCTGCAGTACAATACTAAATGCAGTTATCAGGGACCTCACACAGAGGATTCATTAATTACAACCCAACAATGATTAATTTTAATGTTTCCTGCAAACACTTATAAATAACCACATTAAGCCAGCAGGAGTCCTGCAGTTGTCTAAATTGAGAGCACCACAACAACAGTAAATGGACTTAAAGAAACACAGATTTAAGTTAGAAAGTAGATTATTTAAACCACTTTCTAACAATAGCTTTATTTTAGAATATTACTATGTAGCCCCAGAGTCAATATATATTTGATTTTATTATCAGCAATGAAAAAATGCACATTCACCAAATACAATTCTATGATGCCATTTAAGATTAGGAACTGGCTAAAGAGAGGATAAAAAGGCCAGAGTTCAACAACTGCAGTAGAATAGTTCCTTTAAAGACGGAAGATTGTCTCCTGAAACATGTTATGCATCATATTAGAGTTGGTTGCGTAAGGGTGAATGCAATGGAACAGAATCCCTAACAATATTGAATAGATCTCATTTTATACTTCTTAATTAACAGTTCAACACATATACCAGATGTGAAAATTATTACAAGTGTGCAAAAAGGCAATTTATATTTTGACAAAGTGTTGGGTGTGGGTTTTGCATAGATTAAAAATTCCATATTCATGTTGAACATGTAAATAATTAACTCTGATTGATATTTGCTGATATTTGTTGATATAGCTAACTGTATTCTACATACAGAGACTGTCAATATCTATCATTATTATGAAATAATTTCTTACCAAGTTTATTGATCTTTGCTTTGAAGCATGTGACTATTTTAAGGAATGGAAAGTGCAAGGGAACAGAAAAGCAAGAATTTACAGGTATAGACTGGGCTGCTACCATGTGTGGCTCTTTCCTTCCCCAGTATCACATTGTCAAATGCAACCAGATCTCTCTCTTAGTATTTCTATACTTTTTTGCACAACATGCCGTTTTTGGCCATTTAAGCTCTTAGCTGACAGCTCACTTTCTATCATTGCAGTACTGTTTGTGGACCAGGAGGAGCTGTAGTGCTTATTCCCAGCCTTTAGGTTGCCGGCGTCCTTTCCATTAGAATACCTCCAAACCCAACCATTGGTGTGTCCCCCTCCCCAAACAACATGTGTAGATCTTCTCTATAGACAAGGATTAGACCCAATAAAATTGTAAACTCCCACATAAACTGTCTAAAGAGCTGAACTGCAGAATTCCCATCTGCTCCTGTGCTATGACATCCTCTGAGGGAGATTAAGTCTACAGCATATGTGAAACATTGGTTTGAATTTTCATTGTCAAGATGACAAGCATGAGGCAAGACATTTCTGATCTCCTGATTCTAGTCCATGCCCAACAATGCCTGTGCATACTATATCAATGGTGGGTCGTAGAATTGGGCTAGATTTAGGGTTCGCAGCCCCCAGACTCAACCCTTTACCCCTTCCATACCAAAATGCTCCTCCATACCCCTTCCATATCTGTGATGCCTCATCATAACTTCTATATCACTGCATCCATTCCTTCACTATCCACTCTGCACAGACTCATGTCCTTTGTAGTAATAGTGGAAAGTCTTTGATGTGCTAATTAAGCCATCAAAATAAACAAGCAATCATTCAACAGCTTCCTTAAAAAGCCATAATCCCTTTAAATGTATGTACACTGTCAAATACACCACCTTTCAAAATTCACTTTAAATTCTACAATTTGAAAAAATATTAAGCCTCTTAAGAGCTTGAAACACAATTAAAGAAAATATACAGTCATATAAAACTGTCTTTAAGAAAGAGAAATCCTACTAATTGCTTATAAATCTGTTATTTAAGACAAATCCCACAGTCCTCTTGACAGCTATGTTAGTATCCTCAGCTGAGCTACAACCAATAAAAGGTTTTGGAGCCCAGCCAAGCATTCACAACGTGATTCAATCACATAGATGCATTCAAAATATCCTCCAAGTTGAACACACTAATACCTTTGACATAGTGGATAAGTTCAACTGTTCCACCTCTTCAAAAGCCTGAAAGTTGGCTGCGCCGTCAGTCAAAGCAACCAGCCATATGTTTCACTGTTTCAAAGGTCCTACAGGTGTTTGGGCTGCCAATCAAAGTAAAGATTAAAGCAGAATCCAAATAATATGTTAAAATCTCTATCTCAATACTTTTGATTGCAGAAGAGCAACTTTTCCACTACCAAAATACTCCTTCTACATTTAAAGGCCTTTTTACTTTCACAATGTTGGTTGCTGGTTAATTTAATAGTCACCTTTTTCTGAAAAATACCCTGACATCAACCACTGTATTAAAAATATTCTTCCAAATCAGAGTTGCTCCAAAACAATTTATTTCCAGTTTTCTTATTGTCTTCAATGCATTCAAATATATGGATGAATTTCATCTTAATTATCTCCTACAAAGATTTTACAGCTTATAGGGCTTATCAATACACTGAGCATGTACACATATGTTTGTAGACATGTTCCTGTTTGCATACATGTAATACATGTTCACATACATGTAACTTTGATTATCAGAATGTGCTGGTCAATTTATCACAGTGCCCATACAGAAATTAAGAGAAGTCATCATCACACAGTGGCACACTTTAAAAACAGTGAGAATTAGATACATCTGGGCAAAAGGTAGCAGCTGGAAAAGAAAATCAGTGAAAGAAAGAAATGGTTTGTCTGTTTGTGTGAGATGCATACAGCGGACACAGTCCCAAATGGACAATATGACACTGCTGCAACAGACTCTGTGTAAGAATAATGATTAAAGGGTAGAAATTAAACAAGTAAATGGTTTAATACCTCTTTTAAAATGGCGGATAGAATAATTTTGCGTTGCTATAAAATCACAACAGTAATTTTTATCCCTAAATAGATGCAAAGGTGACTTTGCTGCAGTTACACCTAAACCTGAAGTTTAGTTGAAGAGGAATTGCAGCACTAAGCTTTAACAGGGAAAGCAATAAAGTAATTAAATAACGGCAGGTCAGTTTAATGGAGCATTTCTCCATTTAAACTTGTTTCATTGAACATTTACCATCTGTCTTATAAGTGATATATCTGAAGTGAGCATGATAATGTCATATTGTATGCATGGCAGCATTGACTAACACTCAGATATTGTATGGAATATTTTTATGTTTTGCTGTGTGAGTGTTCTGCTTTGTGCATGAAAATAAAACATATTTGTTCATCAATTGTATTCTAAATTCAATTTCCAGAGCATTCTATAATTTATGTTTATGGTGTTAAGTACTATCATTGGATTTGTTGAAAATGGCTCTGAGCAAACTGCAGATGAGAGGACACATGAAATTTGTATTCCTCGGTCAATCTAGCAATATAGCTAAGAAGTGAATAAATTATTTCTTACTGTGTGGTATTCAATTCAAGCTAAATATGATGCCATAAGATTACAATAAGCAATAGAAGATAGAAGAATAGAGAAAACAACAGACAGACAAGATAATCAACCAAGCAAGCTATGACTCAGAAAATTACTCTGGACGAAAGATGCTATTAAGATATCAACCAAACAATAAGAGTCTGGCCTAAGAAGTTAAATCTTACCATACAGTGAGAAATGCTTTACATTATTCTACAGAGAAGACACAACTGACAGTGTATTAGAATGACAAGGAAAAGAAATAGCTTACACACATCCATGTATTTTCTCAAGTAAATTGAGGATTGGATGAAATAAGGTAAAATTCAGCAAGAGCTTTCATAAAAGACATAATTGAAACGGAAAGAATTTCTGTTCAGTCTAAATGGTCATTTTAAATGTCTAGGAATGCGAGGGTTGAACTTTGAAATGCAATGGTAGAAAATCTTCAATAGCACCAATTATTTTGGGAATTAGCTGTTCCAAAGTTCAATTTGGAAACTCAAAATCACATAAGTCGTAAAGGATCTTCCACTTCTTCGAACTTACTTTGTAGTGTAGCTGTGGTGTTGTAATTATCATTGATAATTCAAACTTGCAAGAAGAGTAAAATAAGTTTAGGAGATTTCAGACATCAGTGTTTTGGGAATTTCTGCCTTTAGTATCCCTAGATGCCACAATAGTCCATGGGTACAGCAATTTGAAAGAAATCAATAAATATGACAGTCTGCAAAATGTGATATGATAAAATATTCCAAGCCCCTCAAAGCACCACCCACACCTTCCCTGGTCACTGGGCCAGGCAATTCAACATTTGTGTCACTCATAAGAAACATAAAAAATAGGAGTAGGTCATAGGGTTCTTTAAGCCTGCACAGCCATTCAATAAAATCATGGTAGACCCTCCAGCTTATTTCAAGTGACTACAATTGTCCCAGAATGCTACCTAGGCATGTACTTATCAGGGATTTTAGAGAAATTAATTCAATTAGCATGCTTGAAGCGCAGGTTTGGAAATTGTTTCCGTAGTTTGTCTTTTCTGAGATCTTCAAGAGAGTCATTTGTCATGTCCACAGGACATGAAGAGAAATCCCAAAGCAAACTGTACCCTCTACTATGTTTTGTATTACATTTAAAAATGAACATCCTCACTGAATTCATACAATGGCCAAGACTAATCATTTTGTCTTATCCCTTGCTGCTTATGAACACCCTACATTGCATAGATATTCCAACTAACACTGTCATAAGGAGGCTAGAGCTATGCCATCTGCTTCCAGTGAGCTCTGGACAAAGGCAAATATCAAGATCCATGATGTCAAAATAAGTCCTCACGTTTTTATATGTACCTCATCACCTCTAATGAGGGAGGAGGTAAAGCTACGCTGTGAGTCGGACTGGGAGGAGTGTGCAGCTAGTCAGTATAATTGGGAAGCAAACTGAGTGACTGATAGCACTAGAAGAGATCAGGGACAGCAAATGCATAAAGAAAAGAGTCAACCTACATGAGCAGGGCAGTAACTGTAAGAAATAAAAACAGAAAGCACATTCAATTCGTTCTTGAGTGGAAGAGCCAAAGTATGACATCACAGAAAAATAAGTAGATGTTATTCCATGTCTCTCAATTGGCCAAATGGTTTCATCATGAGACAGCTGAGAAGTACAGTTAAGAAATTCAACTTTAAAATACTTAACATGCAAGTTAATTAGTTGAATAGAATAGTGGTTGATGGGAACATGATGCATTGTAACTGTAGTATGTGGGAATTGGTGGACACCCATACGATCCACAATGACCAGATCAACAGCAAGTATTTGCTGTTCAAAGAACTTGAACCCAGAGTTGATGAGCTAGATTCTGAGCAGCAGATACTGTGTCACATCAGGTAGTATTCTACAACACTATGTTTCAGAAGGCAGTCACACTCCTTAGGCTAACTGCATCAAATTTGGCTTGTGGTCAGAGACAGGGGTTTGTGACTGTGACAGAAACAGGTAATGGGAGCTAGTGCTCTTACCCAATTATTATGAAATTCTTGCTCCCAGAGTCGACAAGGGCAGAGACTGCAGGGAGAATGAATGCGATATCCCCAGGAATATGGGCCAAAGACCATTCAAGCATGGGGATAAAGGAGAAATATAGCAATAATAGGGGTTAGCATAATTAGGAGAATGGATACTGCTCCCTGCAGCAAAGATAGAGATTCCAGAGGCAACACAATGTGGAGCTGGAGGAGCACAGCAGGCCAGGCAGCATCAGAGGAGCAGGAAAGTTGATGTTTCGGGTCGGGGCCCTTCTTCAGAAATAGGGGGAGGGGATAGGGCGCTGGGAAATAAATAGAAAGAGGCGGGGTGGGGCTGGGGAAGGTAGGTGGGATGGTGATAGGTGAGTGCAGGTAGGGAGTGGTGGGGATTGGTCAGTGTGATGGGTGGGGCGGACAGGTGGGAGAGGAGATGGACAAGTTGTGTTGGGTCAAGGAGGCGGGGATGAGAAGGAGAGTTGGACATGGGATGAGGCTGGGGGCGTGGTGAGATTTTAAAACTGGTGAATTCCATGTCTAGGCCATCGGGTTTTAGGCTCCCAAGGTGGAATATGAGGTGTTGTTCCTCCTGTTTGTGGGTGGTGTCATTGTGACACTGGAGGAGGCAAGGAAGGACATGTCACCCAGGGAGTGGGAGGAGGAGTTAAAATGTTTGGCGACAAGAAGGTGTTGTCGTTTGTCTCCCTATCCGCGGCCTCATCCCATGACCAACCCTCCCTCTCATCCCCGCCTCCTTGACCTGACACAATCTGTCCATCTTCTTTCCCACCTATCTGCCCCACCCTTCCTACTGACCAATCCCCACCACTCCCTACCTGCACTCACCTATCAACATTCCATCTACCTTCCCCAGCCCCACCCCTCCTCTCTCTATTTATTTCCCAGCTCCCATCCCCCTCCCTATTTCTGAAGAAGGGTCCCAACCTGAAACATCAATTTTCCTGCTCCTCTGATGCTGCCTGGCCTGCTGTGTTTCTCCAGCTCTACACTGTGTTGTCTCTGACTCCAGCATCTGCAGCTCTTGCTATCTCTAGAGACTCTAGAGGTCTGTGTTATCTACCTCGTGCCAAGACTCAGGGTCTCTCCTCTGGGTTGGAGAGGAACTTTGAATGGGAGGGGAAGGATCCAGTGTTATGGTCCACATAGGTACCAATGACATAAGACAGACTTGGAAAGAGGGAGGATAATGAGCAGCTCGGGGCTAAGTTAAAAAGCAGAACTACAAAGGTAATAATCTCCAGATTACTCCCTGAACCATGTACACATTAGAACAGGGTAAATAAAACTAGAGAGGTAAATGTATGGCTCAAAGATTGGAGTTAGAGAAAAGGGTTCTGTTTCATGGGGCATTGGTATCAGTACTAGGGAAAGAGAGAGCTGTTTGGTTAGGCCAGGCTTCATTCGAACTGTGCTGGGACCAATGTCCTGGCAAATCATATAATTAGAGTTTTAGATAGGGTTTAAACTAAATAGTTGGTGGGGAGGGTTCAATTGAAGGCAATTTTTTAAAAAAACTGGAAAAGAAATGAGAAAAAAGCAAATGATAATCAAACTGTGACAGGTAGATGTAGAAAACATTGGCAAAAGAGTACAGCAGAAATTAGAACCAGAGGGAGTAAAATAGATAAGAAGTCATACTTTAAGATGCTTTTTCAGAATGCAGGCAGCATTTGTAACAAAATTGATGGCTTGATGAGCCAAATAGAAATTAATGAATATGATTTGATAGCTTATAACGGAGTAATAGTTATGGAGACACCAAGGCAGAACATAGTATTCAGAAGTATTCAGTGTTCCAAAAAATTAGGCAGAAAGGAAACAGAGGTGGGTTGCTTTGTTAATAAAGGAAGATTTCTGTGCAATGGTGAGTGTGGATTTAGATTGTCATGACACAGTGCTGCAGCTCAAACGTCTATGTCTTCCTTGAGTGAATAGGCTAGCAATATCAAATGAGCACATGGATTCTGCATGGCTATCAATATAAAAAATGCATGGTTTTTGCAATTTGAAGGAACCTTTCAATGCGTAAGTGGAAAAGTGACTGAAAGATTATTGCAGCAATTCACCCAACCACTTGGCCAATACAGGTTCTGCAGAATCAATCATAAATAGAGTGGGTGTAAGAGGACATCACTTTTATGTGTCTTGGTAACCCACACATATGCAGATGCAATGAGCTGTGAGGATGAACCCTATCGTACATATCACTCAGCAGGTCATTTCTCTTAGACAAGTCAAGCAAATACAGTCCTGATGAAGGATCTAGGCCCGAAACATTGACTCTCCTGCTCCTCTGATGTTGCCTGACCTGCTGTGTTCCTCCACCTCCACACTGTATCGACTCTGACTCTAGCATCTGCAGTTCCTGCTATCTCCAAGCAAATACTTTACTGGTAACACAGTGTCGAGCCGGAGGAACACAGCAGGCCAGGCAGCATCAGAGGAGCAGGAAAGTTGATGTTTCGTGTCGGGATCCTTCTTCAGAAAATGAAGACTCGAAACGTCAACTTTCCTGCTCCTCTGATGCTGCCTGACCTGTTGTGTTCCTCCAGCTCTACACCGTGTTATCTCTGACTCCAGCATCAGCAGTTCTTACTATCTCTGAGTGAAATACTTTACCGGCTTGCTATTGAGTTAGATTGTCTGGTCATGCTGAGACAGGTCCAAAGGATACAAATTAGAACTTGTTATTAAGAATGGTATGCATTTTGCGGATGTTGTCACACTTGTTAAGGATGACTACTCCAGTCCCTTTGTCAGGTTTACTGACATGTTTGTCCAGGTTTGCTTTGAGCCATCACAATGCTGCTAGACAGTCAGACATTCAGCCCATTAAAACCAGGTAAGCTGTTTGAAATCCCGCAATATATATGCATTAGATCGGGTATGTATCCCTTCAATGTTTCACCATGTACTGGTGGTGATCGCTGGTTTGTGGTGAAATATCTGGGATTACAGGAATTCAAAATCAGCTTATACCTTATCTTGTTTGTTGTGGGATGAAGGCACATTACAAATGAAACTTGCACTTTCAGATAGTATATGGCCAGAAACATTTAGTGCATGTTTAATGGCACCATTAATTGCATTGCAAAACTGCTTCTTGCTTAAGTAAGTTTACTGTGCAGGCATGTTTATGAAATACTTTGACAAAATGCGTCTTTTTCCCAAAATACCCAAGTTCTGTGCTACCAAAACACTATTTCAACACAAAAACCGAAATTATTGGCAAAACTCAATAGCCCTGGCAGCATCTTGGGGAGAAAACACTCAAGGCCAGTGACTTCATCAGAACACAACTGTTTTTGTTTTTATTTCAGATCTCCAGTATCCACAGTTTTTTTTGTTTTATAACCATTTCTATGTTTCTTATTTACCAAAACTTGCAATTTATAACTTACCTCATCTCCTGTCCTATATTCTTTAATTTAATGAGAGCTTGTGTGTGTGAATTGTGTAGCACATCATTTCCCTGTGTCTTTAATGCTTTATTAACAAACCTTATCCTGGATGTTACCTTCATGGCTTTTTGCTGTGTGTTTATTTCAAAAATTGAAATCCGAAAGCCAGGGATTTGAGACCACCCATGTATTTACCTCTGTAAGAGCTAAGAGTAAAAAGGGATTGGAATAAATCAAACAATACCTTGCAGTCTCTGACATAAGAGGGGAAAAGCAATCATAATTTAAACTCACCTCCATTCCCCTTTTGTCTGTGACACATCTAACAAAGGATGACACAGCATACCGTTTGTAACCATGGATAAAGACACATCTGTGAGTTACAGGGACAGCAGCTGAGTAGTAGTAAAACAAGACACATGCTTCTATACTAGTTTCAGTTAAGATTACGATGAGCCAGTGATCCCCAACCTTTTCAGTACCGAGGCACTCTTTAATGAAACAGACATTTCCACAGCTCACCCACAATTTTCATACCACATCTGTGACATCAGCAGTCTACACATGCAGCTTGTGCATGCGCAGTTGATAGGGGCACCTGGTTTCAGCAGATATTACCTTCACTAATAGACACGGAGGTTCTGGAGGAAATCAGAAGCACAGACATGGCCGTGACGTTCAGGTTAAGCTACTTCCAGAAAATTTTGCAGCACACTTTCTACGGCACACTGTTAAAATCAACTGCTATAAGCATCTAACATCCTGCCCTGGTGAATGCAAAGGAACTTTGCAATATGCTCCTCAATGTTATGCCATGTAATGATAGCTTGATTAGTCCTATACAGCTTTGCAAACGAAAAAGGCTCACACACTGAAATTCCTGACCTTACCTGCTTTACAGGGACAAGATCATGAAACAGAGCATCATGAAAACTGTTTACACAAAGTGAATGAACATACATTTCTCTCTTATATTCAAGTGATCCTCTTAACTCCAACCAAAGGACCAGCATCACCAAAGACAATTTTCTTCTCTCGTGCTACAAAACATTCATGCAACTAAGATTGATTCTTTTGATGGAAACCTGGACTGGGAAGGGTGCTGCTGCTGGCTTTCTTGACTGGTTGCCTGAACAGCCTGGTAGTATCTCTTACATGTTAGTCACATGGCACTGGACTATGAGACAAGTTGAATGCCTGGCATACGTTACTATCCTAAAAGGTAGCAAACTCAAGTAATTTCACTCCAAGGAAAGATTAACTGATGGGATAAAAGCTCAGAGCTGTGCTTACTGTGTGAAACAGTATGGGTATGCAATCATGAAATGGCCTGACTTGAAGAGAAAGGTTTACACTAAATAGAACAATTTAAATTCATGTTTAACAGTTAATTGCAACAAATTGTTCAAGACCAAAAAGATAATCGTAGTGGGATAGGAAAAACTGCTCATATGGCTAAGCCAGTGCAGGACAATTTGGGAATATGCTAAATAACCAAAAGTCAATCATGCACCTAACTAACCACTTCACGTTTAGAAGGGTATTGTCCCGAGATGTTTCACATATTGTATTCCACCTATAAATGCCTGAAAAAAATCCCTCATAGTAGCACTCGAAGAAACAAGAGAAAAGATACATATTGATACTAAGACTTTCACTGAACCAAGCAGGAAAATTTCAAAGATGTGACTTAGTCATCTCAATTTGACCACCTGAGAGGCAACTTTGATTTAATTGAAACTATTTTGTTTAAAATTCTGACTAAGAGTGTTGAATTTAGTGTGAGATCATGTCAATCAATCATAATATTTTGCCTCTGAATTTAAGAGGTAAAATCACCTACACTTTGTTATTTTGCTGAACCCTGGGCTTGTTTGTCCAGGAAATAGTTAATGGTTGTTTCCAGACTCTGAAAGCCCTGAGAGAGAATTGCCTGAATTAGGTTAAAGTTGGTGTATTTGTCCTGGTTAAATACTCCTCAGCAGCCACTGGGCCAGCAGTCTATGTTTCCACAAGGCGTGGACTGATCTATCATTTGTCAGATCTCATGTTGCGTTGGAAACTGAATGGAAGAGCAGGGAGATGATGCTTCAGCTAAACTGGACTTTGGTGAGACTGCATGTGGAGTACAGAGTATAGAACTGGTCACCATATTTACGGAAGGATGTTAATGCATTAGAAGCAGTTCAATGAAGTTTAATAGAGTAACACCTTGTTAAACCATATTTTCAATGAGAGTCCAAGTCACGGGACGGATTCAGGTGATCTTTATTTGCAATTTACAGCACGGTTACGCATAAAAAAGCATAAAGGCACAAAGGTGCAAACAAAGCTCTGAAATGTCTTAACATATGCATCTGAACTCAGAGCACACCGCCCCACCCCGTCCTTTTGATTATTATAGGTCAGCAGAATGGAGTTGTCTCTTTGTAATTGGCTGTCTCGTACAACATCTTCACTGAGATGGACAAGCTCGTGGCCCAATCACAGTCCTTCATGATGTACTCTCTTATCTTTCTTCTTGATGCTTACCATATTCAAGTAACATCTGCCAGAAGTGCTAATTAATTAGAAATGTTTCAGTTCCAACCAAAGTTATGTGATTTTCACCTTAATGTTCAACCCGCATTCCTCTATGCAATGATAAGGGGTGGGTGCATTTTTACTGTATGAAATTGGTTTGAATCTTTTAGTGATTCTTTTTATTATATAACAGATTGATTAAATAATTCAATAGAAACAACTAATTCTGCCACCTTGACTTGTTAGCTGCTATGTACAGTGCTATTATTGTTATCAAGTGTTACATGTTATCATCTATGTTCTTGTGAGAATGTTTGCACATTCAGCAACCATGAGAAATATTACTGTCAGCATTAGTTGTGGGCAGCCCAGCAATCCCCTCTTTAATTCCCTCTTAAGCGAATCACAAAGCACGCAATATATAGTTACACGTATGAGATAGGACTTTTAAGCAAGAACGATTGCCTCACAGGTTGCTTATTTCTCAGGACCCTAACCTGCATGGCTATGGCAGAAGCCACCTGTTGGCAAAAATATTTGATTAATAAAAGCAAACAATATAAACTGAGAATTAATACAATGAATAACACCATACCTTGCACCAGGGAAGTTCCCAAGGATCCCAACCAACCAGTTGCCCAAATCCACAGAGTGGAGGATGGGAGTTGTTTTAATTTGTCCATCTCTTTTTGTATATGTGTTGCTAAATCGGTGCTTCCTTCTGAGTTATCTCGGATGTAATTTGGCCCCACTTAGGTCACAAGTGTCTCCCTTTTCAGCCAGTATACAATCAAGAGCCATTCTATTCTGCAGTGCTATTTTACGGATGGCCACTATTTCAGCGCTTATTTTATTCAAGGCCTTTGCAGTGTCATTGGCCACCTGTTCTAGGACATCCACCATGTTGATAGATTCCCTCATCGGTTTTATGGTCCTATACCAAGGGACCAAGATGGTATAGAATCTCTCTGTCTCTGTAATGACCCTTTTGAAAATCTTCGCTAGTGGGGTATCTCAGGTACGGCAAACGAGTGGTGGGCAAAGGGGATGACATAACTCAAGCACCATGATGAGGGTAAACAGGCCTAGGCTTTAAAGCTGCAAACAAAGTAGGTAAAGTACCTTTGCTGGTGAGGTTTCGGTATGTCAAAAGGGTGGAGTCAATACCCTAGATTACATTCCAACATTGGGAACACTTGCTGTATCCCATCTCCTGCCCTCTCATCTGAATCTTACATAAACATATCCCTCCTGATGGTCTTCCCATTCCAGAGGTGTTAGCAAGGGCCATGAATGGGTGTTATCGTGAGGTGTTGTAATTTGTCTGATAACCAGCCCGCAAACACGGTCATTTTGTAACTGACTCCCACTGCTCTTGGGGGTCAGCCATGCGCACCCAAAAACACATGTCCCTGCTGAGGACTGCCATGCCAGTCATACTGGATCCTTTGAGGAAGCGTCCTGGTGAATTACCCATTCTGCCATTTTGGATGCACTAGAAGGGATGGGTTTTAAGGGGCTGCTCTGTTTTGAGTGAATAGGTATGCTCCACATAACATTAGCTTATTTGGCATAGGTGTAGGACATATACAAAAGGGTATTTACATGCAATTCTTTTTTCTTCTTCTCCCTTCTGGTGCAGGGAGTTGGCAAGTTACTAGTAAGCAAACACTCAAAATACACGCAGTTAGTAATGCAGTCAGCTTCCCCATCTTGAGCTAAATGCAACAGTTCTTATGTGTGGATCCATGTTTTCTTCTCTTGGACTTTTACTGCCAGTGGGGTAGTCAGCAGAGCTTGGTAGGGTCCTTACCACTTGGCTCCTAGCAGTTCTTTATGGATTTTCTTTGCATAGATCCACATTCCCGGCATGATATTGTGTCCTCCCTCTGGTGGATCACGCCAAGCAGCCGATACTGTAGAGAAGCAGACTTCACAACATTGGTTAGGTCTTGACAATACGTCAATAGTGCCCCACTCATTAAAAGTCAATCGGCTTTCCAGAAATCAGTTGTTACTGGCAGTGACATAGGCCTTCTGGTGATGACTTCAAAAGGGCTTAGTCCTGTTGTCCGACTGGGGGTGGCCTGGATGCTGCATTGTACTATTGACAGGGCGTGTGGTCAGGGCAATCTGTCTTGGTGGTGCTTAGCGAGCCTTTGTTTTATTGTCCTGTTGGTTTGGTCCACTTGCCCTGATGACTGGGGGTGATGAGGGCAGTGGAGGTCCCATTTAATGTTTAGCAACCTGTAAATGACCTGGCAGACAGCACCTCTCAAGTTTGTCCCCTGGTCCGAGTTTATGCTGGTCAGGACTCCCCACCCAGGAATGTAACTCTTACACAAAACTTCAGCTGTATGATTGGCTGGTTACTAAGACTTCAGTATAGCCTCGGTGGGAGGGATATGTGATCGACTTGTAGGTGTTGGAATGGTCCTGCTGGGGTGACAGGGTCTCACTTGGGGCATGGCTGCGATGGGTCTGGGTTGTTCACCTGGGAAGTTCTGCTACTGTCTGCTATCACCTGGGCGTGTTTTATTTTAAAACCCTAACCCCACCTGGAAACGTGGCATCATTTGTTGTGGAGCTATATGCCCCCTTGAGTGGATCTGTTTGGCCAAAAAGGACATTAATGCGTGTTTGGTAATGGTGACGTGTTTGTCTTTCTTTGTCTCCAGGTACCCTCGTCGCACAGTTTAATTTCTGCCTCAATCCAAGTCCAAATTTTTTTCTCTTGGGATCATCAACTCTGTGTATCCTTTAGGTCAGGTGTTAAAGTCCTGAGCATCTTTAGCCTATACATTTTGGATCAAACGTTATAGTTCATATCAAGCTTCAAGTTCATTACTGGTTGCTCGTTAACATCATATATGGACTCGAAATTCCGCAGTTCTCTTATCTGTATCCATCTTGATGATACTTCTTCAATATTTTTCCTTCCTTGCCAATTTTATGAATGATTGTGTCATTGAGTGGTAACTACCTCCCCATGCAAGCACTTCCTCAGAGCTGCAATGTCCATGGTCTCAAACAATACAGATCTACTGATTTACAATGCATTCCCCTCTCTTTTTCCAAGGTATCTGTATGTCATCATTTTGGGCCCTTTCACTCCAGCTCAGTATCACTGTTTAAAGTCAGTTTCTCTATGGATTATGTGTCAGTGTCTCATTGTTTAAACCGTGTTTTTTGTGCTCTTCCAAGCCACACTAATTTGTTGTTCAAGTAGGTGTACTTGTCCGAGACACATTCTCCGTGCATTTTTTTTTGCCATGCATTCCCTCATGTCTGTTACCTCCGAGGTAACAATCACTTTTGTACACTTACATCAGTATCCCACGACCATGTCATGTATTCTTGACTCTCTTTTGACCCTGTCCAAAGATCTATTAGATTTTACTTGTCTCTCCATGTGTAGTCCCAATGCCTCAGGTAGTGGCTCAATCATCAAGTTCAGTTCTCGTAAAAGGAAAGACAAGTATCACCAAGAGAAAACTATCAGTTTAGCACTCTTACCTAAACTTCCCTTTTCATTAAAATGCATGTTAACTTCAATTGCTGCTTCAAACCACTATTCTAATTTGTTTTTCTTTGGCCAGTACTCTCCATCTCTCATCACTTCATCTCATCCAATTTTGCAATTTAACTTATTACCACCTACCTAATTCCAGAGATCTGGAGAGATTTGTAGTCCATGAAACATCGTCTTATAATATTTTAAAACAGAAATCAAACATTTCTGTTTGATTCAGTCAAAACACATTTTATTCATTCTTTTTCTAAGATGACCTGCATTTTTTAAAGTTACTTGATAACTCATTGTAGATATTTGATATATCTCCGACATAAATTTGTCCAAATTCAAAATTCTGTTTACTCCCTCAAAGTCACAAACAATTTTTGTGCATTGAAATTCCTGATACCCAATCCATTTAATGCTTTCACAGTGCTGAGATGTATTGTTAACGAATAGCTTGATGGGTTGAGGGCATCTCATCTATCACTGTGTTGCGATGTTGAAAGTCTGCAGGCAGGTTCAGAATTCGTAGCCATCGGTGAAAGCCTCAAGTATCTTTCAGCCGCTGAAAAATAAAACAACATCCATCCATTCACATCAGGCAGAATGGGTTAATTAGTAGTGGTTTAAGGGTTGAAAATTCCTGGACGTAATGATGTCAATCGTCTCTCTCCCTCCTGTACAAAAATAAGTGTGTTATAATTAACAAAGGAAAAGTCCTCCTCCTCTATTAGGTTGTACTCTCCACTTTTAGTTCCTCAATAGCAATTTTCTCAGATTTTAGAACATATCATCAGAATTTTGTTCAAAGAGAATAGCATTTCCAAAATTCCAATTTTCTTATTACTTGATACCTTCACACCAAAGTACATTTACAATGAGAAAATCTTATCATCCGTCATTAAAGATTCACTCATGTGTTAAAACAGAATTTGAAAATTCACCCTGGCCAGAAAATGAAATTCTAAACATGGTAATTTCCAATTCCAAGAAGTAAATTTTTACCAAGTTTTATGAACCAAATTTTTAAATCAACATGTCATCACAGATTTTTGCTTTATGCAACCACTGATAGCTCCTTAAAAGGACATTATATTAACCACACTGATACAGGCACACATCATACTTTCCAATCATCATAGATTCCGAAAATGCAAACTAAATTCAAAGCATTCCCAGATCTCGAGCTCTAGAGAATGAAAACATAAATGTTACACTAGACATTGTTTAACAATGAATGAACAAAGGTGCATTCAAACCAGATCAAAAAGAGCTAACACCTAGTTCAGTGAATGCAGTACTGAAAGCCGATCTCTCTCTCTCTCTCATTTATGAACATTTACTAACTTTCTCACTATCTCAATTTTTAGCCTTTTGTTTATTCCTTGCTCATAATGCTCATAAAGAGAATGAGACGTACTGTAGTTTCACATTTCAGAAGTCAAAATTAGAGAGTTTAGCTTCATAAATCTCAGCTGTGATACACAGCCATTAACCAAAGACTTTCTTTCTTAGTCTCAAAGTGCTAACCAAATATCACTCAGCTGTTTTCATTCCCCCCCCACCCCTCTTTATCAGTTATTTTTGCTGGGACCGGGTTTTGCATTGCTTGGTACATAAGGGGGCTAAACAGAGCCCTTCATCGTTGCTGGAGTCAGTGGAGGATTCGGCTCTCTCTCCCTTTTGTATTTTGCTTTCTAATTAGCTTAGCGAGGAGTAGAGTGGCCTTTTACCAGACTCCAAGATAGTAGAATTAGGAAGGGTTGCTCAGGGATCTGGATTATTTTGTCAGGAGGCTTCCTCCCATTCTACCTGGCTCTTTTTGGTGCATTTCAATTTTTCACAAACAGTCTTTAATTGGCTTTTCAACTGTTTTTCTTTCCTGTCATGACTTGATTTCTGTATTATCTCATTCTTTTCCTGACTGTGATCTGTTGCATCAGGTCAAGGGATCACCTTACTTGTTCTTTCTCTTTCAAAAGGGTTGTTTTTCCCCAGACCATTTTAATATCATCCAGGGACCATTGTGTCATGGAGGTATTGTACTTCTGCCTAGGTTTTAGGTAGGTCAAATTATTGTTCTATATATTCCTTTAGTTTCAGTACAGTTTCATCTTCTGATCGTCAGGTGGGGCCAGGCCACCCTTAGTAGTAGTTGGCGGTTCTGTATTCTTATCGTTTGGCATCGTGATAATTTTAGTTCTTGAGTCCAGTCTTTAATTAGCCTCGGTCAGAGACTACCTCAGCTCCGCCATATCCACCTGATCGGGAGAGTATTGCCTCAGCTCCGCCGTATCCACCTGATCGGGAGAGTATTGCCTCAGCTCCGCCGTAT
>NC_063338.1:52106469-52125124 GCF_021869965.1 Rhincodon typus
TATCCACCTGATCGGGAGAGTATCGCCTCAGCTCCGCCGTATCCACCTGATCGGGAGAGTATCGCCTCAGCTCTGCCGTATCCACCTGATCGGGAGAGTATTGCCTCAGGTCCGCTGTATCCACCTGATCGGGAGAGTATTGCCTCAGGTCCGCCGTATCCAGACATCAGACTTAAGGGAGCTCGAGCTTGCGTACCCCACCAGAATTCCGAATGGCATAAAGGGAGAGGCCATCAAGTTTAGACAGCTGACCTCTGTGGGTGTTGAGATGGATCCCTAGTCTACGGAGAGGTCTGGGTTCCTTCAGCGATCCTGCTAGCCTATACCAAATTGTTAGATCTCATATTTTCAATGAGATCACGGCATGGATTCAGGTGACCTTTATTTGTGATTTACAGCACAGTTGCAGCATACAGCAAAAAAGGCATAAAGGCATACAAAGTTTTAAAATGATTTAACTTATATATTTTAGCTCAGAGTGCACACATCCCCTTTGAGTACTATTGGTCAGCGGTTCAGAGTTGTCTATTTATAATTGGCTGTCTTGTACAGTATTTTCACTGAGATAGATAGGCTTATGCCCCAATCACAGTCCTTCATGATATACTCTCTTAAGTTTCTCCTTGAGACTTACTGTATTCAAGTAACATTTGCTAGAACTGCCAATTAATTAGAAATTATCAATTCCAACAAAGTTATGTGGCCTTTATCTTAATGTTCAATCTACATTAAACTACTAGAACTCTGTCTTACCACACATTTCGTCTTTAATGGTCAAGTATACAAACAGATCAACGGTACACCAATGGGGTCACCCATCTCAGGACTCATTGCAGAAGCAGTCATGCAAAGACTAGAACACACCACCCTCCCCCGCTTTCAACCTAAATTGTGGATCCAGTACGTAGACGCCACATTTGTCATTATTAAACGTAACAAATTAGAAGAGACCGACCACCTCATCAACAGCGTATTCACAGGGATTAAATTCACAAGGGAAGAAGAAAACAACAATCATCTTCCGTTTCTGGATGTTAAAGTTAAGCGTATGATCAACAGGGAGTTCCAAACCTCAGTATACAGAAAAGCAACCCATACAGATCAAATTCTCAACTTCCACAGCAACTACCTCAACACCCACAAATAAAGCTGCATTAGGGCACTATTTAAACGGGCCAGGACATACTGCAACACTCCGGAACTACGCAGGAAAGAGGAAGAGCACCTATACAAAATCTTTGCTATAAATGGATATCCCTGCAACTTCATCCACAGATGCCTACTAAAAATAGACAGCAACAGGAGGACACAGTATGCTCCTACACATTGGCCACACTGCCCTACATCAAGAATATATCGAAACTGACAACAAGAGTCCTAAGACCACTAGGAATCATGGTAGCCCACAAGCCCACAGCCACTATATGACAAACACTTACAGGGATTAAAGACCCCATTCCCACAACATGCAGAAGCAATGTGGTTTACAAAATACCATGCAATGACTGCCACACACATTATATTGGACAGACAGGAAGGAAACTAGCCATCATAATAGATGAACATCAACTAGCAGCAAAACGGCATGACGAACTCTCCTTAATATCGGTACACTCAGACAATGAAGGCCATCAGTTTAACTGGGACCAAGGTAACCATTGTAGCCCAAGCCAAACATAGACATGCACGGGAATTCCTAGAGGCATGGTTCTCCACCCATAATACAATCAACAAACACATAGAATTGGACCCTATGTACAAACCCATACAGATCAAAACCGGAAATGACACTCAAGATGACGGACCAGATAGTATAAATTCCAAGCAGAGTAGAATAACATCACTTCATCAGAGGCTCCACTGATGATGCCACCTTGCGTGGTGATGAAAACAAGCCAGGTTAGCGAGCAAGTCAACAACCTCGTTCAATCCACATTCCTCTATGCAATGTTAATTTGGGGCGGGAGTGGTGGGGGATACATTTTTACTGTATGAAACTGATATAAATCTTTTAGTGTTTCTTTTTAGTACATAACAGATTGATTAAATAACTCAAGAAAAACAACTAATTCTGCCACCTTGACTTGTTAGCTGCTATGTACAGTGCTATTATTGTTATCAAATGTTACATGTTATCATCTATGTTCTTGCAAGAATGGTTGCACATTCAGCAACCATGAGAAATGCTACTGTCAGCATTAGTTATGGGCAGCCCTAATACATCTGGAATGAACAGATTGCCTTATGATGGAAGGCTAGACAGGCATCTTCTGGAGCTTAGAAGGGTCAGAGATGACTTAAGTGTGACATATAAGACCCTGAGAGGACTTGACTGGGTAGATGTTGGCACAATGATTCCTCTTAAGATGGAGATAAGGAGAACAATTTTTTTCTCTCAGAGGATTGTGAGTATTTAGAATTCTATTCCGGTAAAAGCAATGAAGGCAGAATCTTTAAATTTTTTTTAAGGCAGATAGATTATTGGGGACATGCAGGAATGTACAGTTGATGTTAAAATCAGATCAGTCATAACCTTATCAAACGGCTGAGCAGACTCAAATGGACAATTGACGTATGCTTGTTCCTTTCTTGTATGTTTGCATGTTCCCTCCAAGCCACTCACAATGCTAGCTTGGAAATATATTGGTGTTCCTTTAGTGTCACTGGGACAAAAACCTCATGACCCTCCCAAACAGCATTGTGCAGTTCTAGCTGGCAGCTCATCACCAACTTCTCCAAGTCAACCAGGAATAGCAATATATGCTGAGCTTGCCAATGATGTCCACATTGCCTGAATGAATAAACAAAAAGGACTGATCATTTTTCTCATTTCAGATATGGACCTGTAATTCGAGCAGTGAGGAAGATGGCACTGACTGTTCCTACCACCTTCCTTCACAAGGCATATGAATCATTTTCCTGTGTCTTCCTGCAGCAGTGCCTCTCTCCTCTGCTGAATTTCAGTTTGTATTGCCTGAAAGTTGGCCTTACTTAAATTTTACGCTCTTTGTTTCTGTCTATGCTTCATTGCTCCCGCTCTCAAAATGCCCTTCAGTAAAGCAAATGCTCCAAAACTGCTACAAATCCTCACATCACTTCTCTATTCCCCCTACCAGACAGTCAACTCAGTCTTGTGTCAGGTTCACTATTTCCAGAGTCTTTGGCTGAATCTTACATCAATTTCTATTTACTTAAAGGTTGTACCGATAGTTCTGCCCCTTCATCAGTACATTGTCATGTCTACAGCAGAAATATCAAAGCTTATTTAAAGGAGTTGATGTTGTGTTCTCCAGCTGCTATCATACTGCACATGATCAGCAGGTAGAAGTCCAACTTCTGTGGCCTAATTTCTTCAGAAAAAGCTCCTCATTAACAGTTTGAGTGTAAAAATGCTTTCATTAATATAACGCCTTTCATAGGTTCAGGCGGTTTTGGAGGAGTTTACAGCTAGTTAATCAGCTTTGAGGTGTAGTTATGATGCAAGGAATGTGGTAACCAATTTGAACACATCAGGGTCCCATAAATTGTATTGAGAAAAATGACCAGATAACTTGCTTTTGAGATGCAGGTTGGGGATCCTTTATGACAACCTGATAGGAAAAGTGATGGCTAATGTGCCACCTGAAAGAGAATATCTCCAACAGCGCTGCACTTGCTCAGGAAGCACTGAAATGTAAGTTCTGACTGTTCTTAAATCACTGGTGCAGGCTTGAACCCATAACCTTCTGACTCACTGTAAAGAACGTTACAACTGAATCTCAGCTAAAACTGTGTTGGTTTATAATCTTCCTACAACATCTTAAAAGCATCAAGAATATGACATTTATAGCCTTTTGGAAACAGCTTGGAACACGGAAAAGTAAGAACATAAAACATGGAATGAAGAAAGGCCAATCGACCCTATTGATTCTATTTCCTCCATTGACCATGTACAGCTTGTTCTGTCAGTGTTTTTTTTTCAAACCTACTTAATCTCTTGACAGAAACAACAGTCTGGATTTACCTCTGATTGGCAGAGTACAACCAGGGTGGGACTTTCATTTGCAGAAGGAACTCAAACATGAACACACAGGAATTTCCTCACGGGGCTCTGACAGTGTATGTGTACAGCTTTTATCCGGTAACACTACTTCAATCGGTTACTGGCACTGGGAATGATGGAAATAATATGTTGCAGAAATCTTCAAAACACAACAGCAAAATTATTTTATTTTATTTTGGAGAGCATGATTCACAATAGCCCAAATATTGCTCTGTAGGCTAATGAGTTGTTAGTCTTGTTCTTGCAGTATTTATAGCATTATGCCCTGGAAGGGGCTAAAAATGCGAGCTGGAAATAATGTGACCTTCTCCACAAAACATCTGGGACTAGGATGAAGAAGGCAAATAGTTGTGTATCAACATAATCAACTAGATTGAAACACTGTGAAGTGAACAAGATCTTAGAGATAAATTAACATGGGCCCATTCAACATCAAAATGTAGAAAAATAAATGGGTGGAAAGAAAAGAATGGATAGAGAGAAAAAAAAGATCTGCAAAGAAGAAAGTTAAAAAGGTTTATTTCTGTTAAAAATTGCCAGTATTGAAATCTGAAAGATTTCTTTGCATTTGTTCTAATTAATTTTCACTGCTAAAGAAGTTAAATAGTAATAAATAGAAAATTGGAGTTCTTTGAAGAAATAAATTGTGCTGCACTGGAGTGCTATTTTGTTGCATTAGAGTGTAACTAGAGTTAGGTGAAACAGGGAGTTAGATGTAAGAGGGAGAACGTGATCATTCCCTCCTTTCCTCTTATTGGTGGTTACTTCTGCTGTTCAATAACAGAGGGAAAAGTATTAGGGAATTTGATGCAGAAGGGGAAGGAGGGGCCAGTGGAAGAGGACATTAAGACTAAGCAGGAAATAAAAATCAAGGTCTATACACTTACCTGGAAGCCTGGAGAGAGAGTGCAAGGAGCCAGTAGGGGAAACTAAACAGAGTGGTGTCACAGGAAATGTCATAATTTCATTGGTTGGTAAGTAAATGCTAATTTCAATACCTATTCTAAGATGCTTTCACATTAAAAGTAAATTGGAGAAATATTTTACAGACTAAAAACAAAAGACAAGTAGGAAATTCAAAAACACAAAGTAAAAACTGATAAAATCATTTGGAAACGCAGGGGCAGGTGATGTGTTGTACCCACATGAAGTGGGAGCTGGTGGACCCCATTGTGATTTATAGTGACCACATCTGTATAAAGTGTTAGTTACTTGAGGAAATTCAGCTCAGAGCTGCACTCTGAGTTTAAAACAATACGATACATCAGGGGGGGCGGAGAGTTACGTTGGTGTATTGCCAAGGTGAGGCAGAAACTGGACTTTTGGGAGCACCGCTCCCTCTCGATTACTTGTAAAAACCTGCTCATCAGGTGTGAGGTACTCTCTCTGTTGTTGTATGTGGTGCAAGTCTGGCCCATTCCCAGAACCTGCACCATTGCAGTCACCCAAGCCATCTTCCACTTCATCTGGAGGTCTGAGATGGACTGTGTCTGCAGGTACACCATATACAAAACACTGGATAAGGGGGTAAGAACATACCCAATGCAGCCCTCATCCTGATGTCCGCCTTTGAGTGTGGCTACATTCAACTGTGTGTAGATCCTTGGTACACAAACACTAAGTGTCACTATGTACTGAGGTCTACCTATTCCCAGTGTTACAAAGAATGGGACTGGCCATGTTGTCACAGAATGCTCCAAGTAGTTGGGACCATTCCATATCACCTGCCCTTCGTGGAGAAGTTTGCAAAGAGAAACACCTTTGACCACAAGTCCATCAGGAAGTGGTCAGCATGTAGCATCCTCAAGACCCTGTGGGAAAAGGAGATGTTGGATCCCTCACAGGATCCACAGGACTCAGAGTGTTGTAGTTAAATGCAGACAGTGTACAAAATGAGGTAAATCGGCTTGTAATCAGATTGAAATTGGAGGGTACAATGTTATGGCTGCAAGGGGATCAGGACTGGGAACCAAATATCCAAGGATATGTATCTTATTGAAAGGACAGACAGATGGGGCAAGGTTAATTTGTTAGTAAGACATGAAATGAAATCAATAACAAGAAGTGATATAGGGTCAGAAGGTGTAGAACCTGTAAGGGTTGGGAAAACACTAAGAGTAAAAGACTCTGATGGGAGTTATTTACACTAACTCCCCTAACAATAGTCAGGAGCAGGAGATGGAAAAGGCATGTAATAAAGGAACTATTACAATAATCATGAAGGACTTCAATATGCAGGTGGATAACATATCCAATGGAAAAATAATTCATGGAATGTCAACAAAATTTTTTTGTTGAGCTGCTTGTCGTGGACACCACTAGGGAACATGCAATTCTAGATTTAGTGATATACAATGAGGCAGACTTGATTAGGGAACCTAAGGTGAAGGAACCCATACAGGGCAGTGACCATAATGTGATGAAATTCACCTTGCACTTTGAGAGAGAGAAGCTGTAATCAGACATAACAGTATTATAATTGAGTAAGGTAACTACAAAGACACAAGCGAGGAGCTGGCCAAAATTGATTGAAAGGGGAGCCTCACTAGGAAAATGTTGGAGCAGTAACAGCAGGAGATTCTGGGGGTAATTCAAGTGGCAAAGCAGAAATTCATCCAAGGAAGAAGAATCACACAAAAGGGAGGACGAAGCAACCATGGCTGACAAGGGAAATTAAGGACAGCATAAAAGCAAAATTAAAAGCATACAATGTGATGAAGATTAGTGGGAAGCCAGAGGATTGGGATGCTTTTAAAAACCAGCAGAGGACAACTAAAAATGCAATAAAGGAGGAGAAGATGAAACATGAGAGTAAGCTACCTAGTAATATAAAAGAAGATTGCAAGAGTTTTCTTAAAAGGTAAGAGAGAGGCAAGAGTGGACATTGGACCACTGGAAAATGAGGCTGGACAAGTAGTAAAAGGGAGGAAAAGAGTAGCAGAGGAACTGATTAAGTACTTTGCATCAGTTTTCATGGTGGAAGACACCAGCAACATACTAGAACTTTGAAACAATCAGAGGGCAGAGGTGACTGCAGTGGCCATCACTAAGTAGCAAGCATTGGGGAAACTCAAAGATCTGAAAGTGGATAAATGATCTTGACCAGATAGGCTGACCTCAGATGGAGATGGAAATAGCTGAAGAGATTGTAAAGGCATTGGTGGTGATCTGTCAGGCATTACGGGATCAAGTGAGGTCTCCAGAGGACTGAAAGATGGCTAATGTAACATCCCTGATTAAGAAGAGAGGGAGGCAGAAGACAGGAAATTATAGGCTGATTAGCATGATCCCTGTCATTGCTAAGATTTTAGAGTCCATTATAAAGGATGAGGTGGCAGAGTACTTGGAAGCACATGGTGAAATAGGGCTGAGTCAACACAGCTTCATCAAGGAGAGGTCATGCCTAACAAATCTGTTAGAATTCTTTGAAGAAGTGACGAGTAGGTTAGACAAAGGAGAGCCAGTGGATGGTGATTTATTTGGATTTTCAAAAGGCCTTTGACAAGGTACCGCATAAGAGGCTACTAAATAACATAAGAGCCCATGGTGTTAGGGGCAAAGTATTGGCATGGGTAGAGCATCTTTTTGAGAATGGCAGCCAGTGACTAGTGGGGTTCTGCAGGGGTCAATGCTGGGACCACAATATTATATATTTACGATCTGGACGAAGGAACTGAGGATATTTTTGCGAGGTTTGCAGATGACACAAAAATAGGTGAAGGGATAGATAGTGTCAAGGAAGTGTGGAGGCTGCAGAAGGAATTGGACAAGATAGGCAAGATGGCAAAGAAGTGTTAGATGGAATACAGTGTAGGAAAGTGTGAGGTTGTGCACTTTGGTAGGAAGAATAGAAGCACACGTTATTTTTGAAATGGTGGAAGGTTTTGGAAATCTGAAGCACAAAGTAGCTTAGGAGTCCTGTTCAGCATTCTTTTAAGGTTAACATACAGGTTAATTTGGCAGTTAGGAAGGTAAGTGCAATGTTAGCATTCATTTCAAGAGGGCTAGAATGCAAGAGCATAAATGCACTGCTGAGGCTATATAAGGCTCTGGTCAGACCGTGTTTGGAATATTGTGTGCAGTTTTGGGCCCCATATTTAAGGAAGGATGTGCTGGCCTTGGAGGGAGTCCAAAAGATGGTTAGAATGTAAGAACATAAGAAATAGGAGCAGGAGTAGACCATCTGGCCCATCGAGCCTGCTCCGCCATTCAGTAGGATCATGTCTGATCTTTTTGTGGACTCAGCTCCATGTACCCACCCGCTCACCATAACCCTTAATTCCTTTACTGTTCAAAAATCTATTTATCATTGCCTTAAAAACATTCAGTCCTTCACTGGGCAGGGAATTCCACAGATTAACAACCCTTTGGGCAAAGAAGTCCCTCCTCAACTCAGTCCTCAATCTGGTCCCCTAATTTTGAGGCTACACCCCCTAGTTCTACTTTCACCTGCCAGTGAAAACAACCTCACTGCTTCTATCTTATCTATTCCCTTCATAATTTTATATGTTTCTATGAGATCCCTCCTCATTCTTCTAAATTCCAATAAGCGTAGCTCCAGTCCTCATAAGCCAACGCCCCCCAACTCCGGAATCAACCTAGTGAACCTCCTCTGCACCCCCTCCAGTGCCAGTACATCCTTCCTCAAGTAGGGAGACCAAAACTGTACATAGTACTCCAGATGTGGCCTCACCAGAACTCTATACAGCTGCAGTATAATCTCCCTATTTTTAAACTCCATCCATCTTGCAATGATGGATAATATTCCACTTGCCTTCTTAATTACTTGTTGCACCTGCAAACCAATTTTTTTGTGATTCATGCAAAAGGACAGAGGAAGTTGGTTTACAGGAATGATCTCAGGAATGAAGGACTTATCAAATGAGGAGCATTTGAGGACTCTGGATCTGTACTCAATGGAGTTTAGAAAGATGAGGTAGGAATCTCATTGAAACTTTCAGAATACTGTGACGCCTGGATAGGGTTGATGTGGAGAAGATGTTTCCACTAGTAGGAGAGACTAAGATCGAGGGTGCAGTCTCAGAGTGAAGGGATGACCATTTTGAACTGAAATGAGGAGGAATTTCTTCAGCCAGAGAGTGGTGAATGTGTGGAACTCATTGCTGCACAAAATTGTTGAGGCCAAGTCTTTGACAGTCTTTAAAATATGGATAAAGAGTCTACAAATGGATATAGATACATTAAATGAGTGGGCAAATACCTGGAAAATGGAGTAAAATGTAGAAAAGTATGAAATTGTCCATTTTAGCAGAAAGAACGAAAAATCAAAACAGTGAGATGTTGAAGAGCTCTGAGGTGCAGACAAATCTGGATGGTCTAGTATTTGATTCACAGAAGGTTGGGATACAAGTACAGTAAGTAATTAGGGAAGCTAAAAGAATGTTATGTTCCACTGTGAGGAAAATTGAATGCAAGGGTAGGGAGGTTATGCTTTACTTATACAGGGCATTGGCAAGATGACATCTGGAATACAATGTACAGTACTGATCACCATACCTACAAAAGGATGTGAATGCATTGGAAGCAGATCAGAGAAAGTTTATTTGACTAATAACTAGAATGATCTGTTTGCCTTCTGAGCAAAGGTGAGACAGGCTAGACCTATATCCTTTGGAGTTTAGAAGAGTCTGAAATGAATTAACTGAAACATCTAAGATCCTGAAGGGACTTAACAGATGGATATTGAAAGCACCTGAGAGAATCTAGAACTGGGGAACATGGTTTAAAAATAAGAGGGCATGCATTTAAAACACAAATGAGTAAACATTTTCCCCTCAGGAGGTTGTGAGTCTTTGGAATTCCCTTCCTTGAAAAGCAGTGAATGCAAAATCTTTAAATATTTTTACGGCAAAGGGAGACAGATTCTTGATTACCAAGGGGATGAAAGATTATCAGGGGTATACATGAATGTAGATTTGAATTAAATCAGCTATGATCTTATTGAATAGCAAAGCAGGTGTGAAGGTTCAGATGGTCTCCTCTTCCTCCTTGTTCATAAACAAACAATCATTTAAAAAGTATTTAGACTAGAAATTACTTGATTTTACTTTCCATGAGGAGTTTATTTCTACTGTGCTAGTACAGGAATTCCATGCTATTCAATGCATTTTACAGATGAGGCAGGCCTTGTTTCTGCAAAATTATATCTACTCCAAACAAAAAGTTTTGGATTTCCATATTTGAATGTGCATCCTTCATTGTCTGAAGTTGCTGTAGTGCATTCAAATAAATAACAGTGAGCATTACCACCTGTACCATTGTATTGAAAACAATTTCTTGGCAAAGATTGAAAAACTGTAGTCTTTCCTGGGGGAGGGGAATAGTAGAAAGAACTCCCAGAACACAGATGTCTTTTTAATATTTTACTAGCTTAAGGAAGCACCAAATGGACAGATGCTTCAGCATTAGTGGCAGAAAGCTTCATAAGAAAATTCCTTCAACCTGTGTTCCTGCGAAGCTGTATGGGTCCATGTCTATGCAATAACTTGGAAGATACCACACAGAGCTTATTCTGTAAAAAATAACATGTATGCACAGCCTTTGAGAAAAGAACTTTAAAAGGATTTTGCACTGAAAATACTAAAATATTAGTTCAGGCACTGTAGAGAGAGGTAACTGAATAAATGTGGACAACATTCACCATCCAAATAATTGCAACAAAACACAGTTTAATGACTTTGCACAATGGTGCCCGAGATAAGTCATGTGACTTTTACCAATTCATATTCTGTAGAAAGGAAAAGCTTCAATTGTTATAGTTATATCATTGTAGGTATGCAAAGGCATGAAGAGATGTGTGTCTGGCTGACATGTTTAGAAGATATGTCCAGGTAAAGTGTAAAGACAGTATTGTATAAAGGCAGTAGGGATGAGCTCTGAGTGCCAGGTATATTGCTGCGTAAGTGATAAAGGTATGTTGCATTGAGCAAAGTCAGAGCTGAGTGATGTGGTGAGTCTGAAATCTACTGTATAGACACGAGTGCTCACATTGACCACCCGAGTAGAGCCAGTAAACTTTTCTTGCCACTGCTGTTAAGTCTACAGTGAATGACTGTAAATATCTGGTATCCTTGTCAATTCCTCCCAGTCCCTTCTGAGGGTGGGCCTCAAAGACTTCCTACCCCTTCGATTAGCACTTTTCTGCCCTCCACTAGGTCACAAGGATCTGATGGTTAGTATCGGTGAAGGAAGAAGCCCTCTCACAATTGTCTTGAGCCTGAGTCTTCCACAGTCGATATCTAGCAACTTACAATCAAGTGATGCAACATCCCTTGAATGGGGACTGCATCTTACGTAAACGGAAGGCGACTGGAGCATATGGTTCACGCACAATGTGAGTCAATCATGGGCCATGTCTCCATTATTCATTCAGTCTCAGCCTCAGCCTCCGCCTCAGCATCAGCATTTGGTGAAGGTGCTGTGCCAACTGAGTGACCAACATATCACTCCAACAAGAGAGTGCCTGCTGCACTAAGACCTACATCAACCATGAAATGTATCATTGTACTCAATAGTGTCCATTGAGATAATTACTTGACAGACAATGAAGTCATCGTCTCTGCCTCCCACAGCATCCTTGGAAGTTTTACAGATTTATGAAGGGGAAATCATGCTTGACAAATCTGTTGGAATTCTATGAAGATGTAACTGATAGAGTTGACACGGGGGAGCCAGTCAATGTAGTATATTTGGACTTTCAGAAAGCATTTGACAAAGTCCCACATAAAAGATTAAGGTGTAATATTAAAACGCATGGGGTTGGGGTTTGGGGGAGGTGTATTGAGATGGATAGGAAACTGGTTGGCAGAGAGGAAACAAAGAGTAGGAATTAATGGATTCTTTTCAAATTAGCACACAGTAACTAGTGGGATGCCACAGGGATTGGTGCTGGGACCCCAGCTAGTCACTATATATATTAAGGATTTAGATGAGGGAACAAAGGGAATCTTCAAGTTTTCAGATGATACCAAGTTGGGTGGGAGGGTGAACTGTGATGAGGATGCAGAGATCCTTCAGCATGATCTCGACAGGTTGGGTGAGTGGGCAAATCAATGGCAGATGCAGTATAATTTGGATAAATGTAAGGTTATTCACTTTGGAAGTAAAAACAAGGAGGCAGATTACTGCCTAAATGGCTGTAAATTGGGAGACGGGAGTGTGCAGTGGGACCTGGGTGTCCTTGTGCACCAGTTGCTGAAGGTAAGCACGCAGGTGCAGCAGGCAGTAAAGAAGGCAAATGGTATGTTGGCCTTCATTGCGAGGGACTTCGAGTACAGGAACAGGGATGTGTTGTTGCAGTTATACAGGACCTTGGTGAGGCCACACCTAGAATATTGTGTGCAATTTTGGTATCGTTTTCTGAGGAAGGATGCTCATGCTCTTGAGGGAGTGCAGCGAAGATTTACCAGGCTGATTCCAGAGATGGCAGGACTGATGTATGAGGAGAGATTCACCAGGTTGGGTTCTGAGGAAGGGTCACCAGACCTGAAACGTTAACTCTCATTTTTTTTACAGATGCTGCCAGACCTGCTGAGCTTTTCCAGCAACTTTGTTTTTGTTCATTAGGTTGGGATTGTTTTTGCTAGAGTTCAGGCTAATGAGAGAGGCTCTCCCATAGTCTCTGAGAGTAGGGTACATACCAGGTACTCTTCATTAATGTACTCTTTTCATGGGTACTTCTTTGTTCCCCATTGCTTCTGATTAGTCTCCACTAATATGACATACATATTACACACACATGGGATTGACCACATGCTAAGTGTGGTGATGACACTTAGCCAGGAAAGCAAGAGATGTGGCTGCCTAAAAATTGCTAAGAGATAGCACATTGCAGCTTTTGTTTGCAGCTCAGCTAATAAAAGAGAAGAATAAGAAAATTCATAACTTTCACATATTCAACAAAATGTATGAAAGGAACATGTAGGCAATGTATCTTTCCTTCTTGCAGATTTTAAGGTAGGGACAATTCTGGTGTAAATAGTGGAATTTCTGGGCAGAATAGCTTTTGCTCTAATCATAATTTGTTGACATTCATCAGTAAAAATGTGATCATGACTAGGCCTTGTACCTTTCCAGTCAAATACTGGTGGTTGACCCTTAAGTGGTCTCTGTAGTGATCTAGTAAACTCCTCAGTTGTATTAAACTGCTAGTAAGAATTCTGCTAATTAACTTTAGTGAGAGAAAGACTAGGAGGGAAACAATTTACTTTTAGAATCACAATCTTTAGGCTATTAGCTGTACAAAACAAACAAAAACTGTTTCTGACTAATCTGTCCAAGGAAATTATAAATTGAATCTGAGAAAATAAATAGACAATTAAAAGATAATTTCTTCCATTTTGCATCTTGGCAATATCATTTTTGGTTTGAAACTGCTTTGGAAAAGACCTCCGAGCAGGTGGCATTCTGGCTGTCTTACTGTATGACAAAGAAAGGAAAGCAAAAATAATAATGATGAAACAGGGGGAATACTCTTAAGTCTTTTTTTTTATCTATTATGGTTTTGTGCCAATAATATATTCAAATGGCTTGTTTTGGTGAATTGACCTTTAACATCCTACCAATGACATACTTAAGCTTAAATACATTACTTTCCCCTCTTTGTTTCGTGACTAACTCAATCATTTTCTGCAGTAACCATAAAATAGTCAAATTTTGAATTAACGCATAACCGTAAATTGTACAATTTTAAATTACAGAAGTAATTAGTGCAAGTGTTAGGCTGCTTTAGTTCAAAACCTGGAAAGATTTTCAAAGGAACATTACAATTAGCAGTGCACAGTCTAAACATCATTTATTTAGAGCCATTAAATGTGGCCAGCATGTAAATGAACTAAATATATGTTAGATTAGTGGAATTCAGTCAGATTTGAAGAAAAGGAAAAAAATAAATGACAATTTAAAAATGTAAAATCTTGATAGAAGGATATGTTCAATTTTATTTGTTTCATGTTTAAATATTAGCAATTTTATCGTCCTAAAATACACACAGAGTAGATTAGTAAAACAGCAGTCAATTCATTTTGCAGCGAAATACCTTGTTAAAGAAAGCTTTGCATCACTATCACTCTCTGAATGGGCACTGCTGAAAATGAATTTAGTGTCACTCAGACCCAGAGGAAGGACTAATGAATGAAGGAGAGAGAGTGCGTGGTGGTGTGGGCAGATTTGCTGTATATTCATACCCTCAGCTGGCAGAGCACGGGGATTTGAGGTATCCCTCATTATATATGTGTCTCAGGAGCTTTCTTTAATATTTTAATAAATAACAACATCAGCCCAACAAGAAATTAATGAATAGTATCATTAATAATGAGCTAGAGCCTTGTAGTGATAGGACAGATATTAAATTGAACCACTGTGGTGCACTCTCTGGAGACTTGGGATTTTTCCAGCGGCAAACAAGGCCACTGAATGAAGCAGCCATCACTCTGTGCCAACAGCTTTTACAACAGGTTGGGAGTAATAAAAGAGGATTTTCTGCACGATAAAGTTAAGCCCTAGAAAATCTGCTGGTGTAGATCGGTGTGAAAAGTACTGCCAAATGTGATCCTTAATTAAACTTTAATCAAGATAACGCTGTTTGCAGTGGAATTGGCTGAAAAAAGAGGTGACTGCTGCTCTGCAATGGGAGTGTACCAAGTGCTTTTATGATGCTAAATGTGAGTGTTAGAGTGTGATTTGCATAATATTTTATTACACTTGGTTTTTATTTTCCTGTTTATACTTTATTCAAATGTTTCAGCTGCAATACTTATCACAAAAGAATAGAATCATTGAAGAAAGAAAACTGAACATTCCAGAAAATACAAAAGTAATCACCAGTGCTATTTATGTCTTTAGGTGCAATAAATATTTTATTCACTAACTGTATACAGTGGAAATATTTCTCATTACTTTATGTTTATTTAGGATAATTTGAAATACTACTACTGTAGTTCATGAGAAAATCAGATTTATCAGGGATTTAAAAACAGCTCAATGATAATATTGAATGTTTGATTATATGAAAGTTTTTTTGTATTTGTAAAGTAACAAAACAGCTGGTTTCTGACAAATTCCTGCTCGTCTTCTGCTTTTCCATCCTTTCCCGAGTGCCTCAGAATATGCCCAGTTCCTTGATAATAAAAACAGGATTAGCATGTATCAATAAAATGCACCACCACCTGTCACTTAAAAATTAAATCTTCTGTCCAATCCTTCATATGCTAATGACTTAATGATAAATAAATGTTTCCTACTGTTCAATTTAGTGATGCAGTTAGGGAAGCAACTCCTGAAATGTTGCCCTGTAATTTAAACAACCACCAAGATAATGCAAGTTTATTCTAACCTGTTCTTCAACTAAAGCTCAGAAAAATATTGTTAACATCTTACACCACAACATGACAAATTATTAAATGCTGTTTCCTGACTGCTGTCTCCCTACAGAAATAGATAAAGTAAAATAACCTGAATTCCACATAATATTTTCCTCTTGTCAGATCTTACATATATAGGTTTATTAATAAAGAGTAGAAGAATCGTATTTATTTCATTTTATATATTACAAGATGAAGTTTCCACCAGTTTGTGTTGATTTTACCAGTACAACTCACCTGGAGATAGCTGACCCGGTTGAATGAAAAGATGAGGGAGTTTTAAATGCAAGTTACGTGAAGTATGAATTGAGTTTGCAAGATCTTTAAGATTGCTTTGGTAAAATCATTGCATTGAAACATAGCTCTGCCCACAAGCTGGCCATACTCCCCAAAAACAAGTCCAGTGAGTTTCTACTAATTGTGCCCATCTAAATTAAGTTTGACTTTTATGAACAAAGCAGTCGAAAGTTCATTTTTAAAACTATTGAATTAAAAAAAATGAATAACAAACTGTTTTGTATGTACTGATGAAACAACAGTTGTTTGTTATAATATTTTATAGTGATTCTAAGTGAGGTTTTACACTTGTAATATTTTCCTTTATAAACATATTTTTCATCTTTTTTGCACCAGATTACTAATCTTAAATAAACTATTTTTTTTAAATGCAAGCGGATAAATGTTCTATTGCTGCTCTGCTTCATTACGCTGCTTCATGGGAGTTTTTTTAATTTGAGTTAACACAAAAAAAATTGAGCATAATTTGAGCAAAAACCCAGTTCCCAGTTGTGCCCGCAGTTAGAAACTCCACACGAGACTTCGCAGGAACTGGATTTTATTTATTGAAAAGAAATCCAGCAAGACACAATACAAATATTTACACATTTCACAATAAACCAAACAATTCTTATTTTGCACAAACAAAGTATAGTTCATAAAACAAATACAAATTCTGAATCTACAGAGACTGATATATTATTTTATAAATGGTAATATGAATAAAACACTGCTACAATTGTACACAATTCCTGGTATTTAGCGTAAATATCTAATTCTAAGTGAATATGTTGACGGTCTACAAACGGAGCTGATTCTACAGATAAGGGAATTTGGCCACAATCTGTTAGACAGAAAACAGAGCTTGCTGCTCCATCTGACATTTGTGTACTACCCACATTAAGGGCTCCAACTTTAAACTCTTCTGTTTAGAAGGATTTTGTCAACATTTCAAACTGATTCTAAAAATTTGGAACAAGTTATCAATTTTAAAATCGAAAGAAATTTTCACTTCTTTTTCCCACTTCCCTGCTGTGCTCCAGGAAATGAGGATGCATCCTATTATACAGTTTCTCAGGTAGGCCTCTGGTAAGTTTCAAGTGTAAGAGCAGAGTATCAAGCATGAGCATGAGTATCAAGCAACAAAGACTTGAGGGGGATGCAAAGGGAGAGGAAGTGCACAATGCAGCTAAATTTCACGGTTTTCTGTGATTTCTACAAATGTATGAAAGCACAGACACATATTAATGCATGCACATACTCATATTTCAGCATGAATTACTGTGCAAAATCAGAAGAAAGTGCCCTAGCTTATTTTGCCTTTTCTATCCCAAGAGTGCAAAGGCTAATTATCTCAGTTCTAACACTAATCCACCCAACACCCACTTACTTAGCACAAGGCAGAAGTCACACCTAGGGTTCCTGATAGATTTGGCTTTGTACCATATTGAGTGGTATAGTTACCCACTGAGCCCTGGAGCACTTCTAATGATTTCTATTTAATGTAAGCATATCATGTTCAAAATACTTACAACTATGATTACTGCTGGGAATCTTCCCATTTTCTATCTAATTTTTAATTTGGAAGGGGAGCTCAGTACTTTTTATTCTTTGAATTTATTCATTTCAACTTGATCAGTGTAATCAGAGAAAGTCACAGCACGTTAAGCCCATCAGTGTGTGTATTAGTGTTTTTCACTTTTGAATCACCTGGTTTAATCTTACTTGCTGCCTCTCATATCTTTTAGTGCTATTTTTCAAGCAACTGCTGAATTCTATATCTAATTTATATTCTGTGTTTCAACAATTGGAGGATATAGATTTATTTTCTTTGATATTATCGTGCAACTGCTAGATCTCAAGGCTATCAAAATTACATTCCCCTTTACCCTAAAATGAAACAAAGAACTGCAGATGCTGGAAATATGAAACAAAAACAGAAATTGCTGAAGAAACCTCTTCAGAATGGAAGGGTCACTAGACTTGAAAAGTTAACTCTGCTTTCTGTCCACAGATGCTGCAAGACCTGTTGGGTTTCGTCAGCAATTTCTGTTTTTGTTCTCCTTTTCTCTATTGTCCAAATGAAAATTTGTAACTCAGTTAACTGAAGATTGGATCATTTTGATTCATGCAAACGTGATTAAAATGTCCTTTCCATACAATCATGCAAAATAGTTTATTGTGAGATTTGATCATGAACAAATACAACAAGACCGAGCACTGAATTTTACTAGAATCAGCTGCCTCAATTTGGACGAGCTTCATGAAGGGTTTCTCTACACAAGCCTTAGCGAGATTTCTCGGGATATTTTCTAAAAAGCACTTCATTTGCTATGTACCATGTCTCCACGGCACCCTGCTAATCCTATCTACCTTCTCACCACAACAGAAGTACTCACCATGGCTTGACCCTTCATGTATTCCTGGGGCCAGTGCCATTTTTAAAGGCCAGTCAACACTAGGCCAAGCTTTGTCAGTCTGGAGCCGCTCTTCAATTTACACAGTTACACACAATGGGAGGGAAAACAAAAGCACACATTTCTCTGGGCAGATAGGTGGCATGGATGATAGCTAATTCCAATTGCAAGTACATATTCATTATGTTTATTGTTATTTAAAATCAAGCTACATGGATTATCCAACTTTAGCATCATTCTACTTTAGACCTCTGTCTAAGGGAATGCCCAATGTAGCCAACCACATTCTCATTGTTCAATGGGGGCCACCACATGTTCGAAAGCATTCAAATGGTTGAAAGCATTTCAGAGATAGTAGGAACTGCAGATGCTGGAGAATCTGAGATAACAAGGTGTAGAGCTGGATGAACACAACAGGCCAAGCAGCATCATAGGAGCAGGAAAGCTGACATTTCGGGCCTGGACCCTTCTTCAGAAAAATGAAGAAGGGTTTAGGCCCGAAACGTCAGCTTTCCTGCTCCTCTGATGCTGCTTGGCCT
>NC_063338.1:52135124-52158217 GCF_021869965.1 Rhincodon typus
TGCTGCTTGGCCTGCTGTGTTCATCCAGCCCTGCACCTTGTTGTCTCTAAGTCCATAATGGCACAGGTTCGCACTGAATATTTTCAGAATCCACCACCCTGGAGCCAAATATTCTAGAGGAGGCAGAGGCAGAGATCGCTCGTGGGAAAATGGATCGAATCACTTGTTGCCGCAATACATTTTATTTCAAGAGCACGATTAAAAAAAAAGCTGTAAGTTGAATAGTGGACAATAATTGACAAGTTATTTCAATTCCATGGAACTGTTTCTCTTTTATCTGTTATTTCAAAAAAAATGTGAAAAGACTTCTGGAAATAATTTATCACAGAGAAAACTTACAATCTATGGACGATGGTACTCCTGTGATTGGAATGGAGGAGAAATGGATTATTGTTAGTATGGGTAGAAATGATGCATTAATAGAACTGAAGGTAGAAATTTGCTGAAAAAAGGATTCATTTCATCAAAGCTTTTCATCTTCCATTCATCAGGATGTTGCGCAAGAATACCAATTCAAGGGGAAACCGACAACTATACTGCGTGAAAGGAGAGTGCTGTCTAGTTGGCAGCTTGACTGCGATAGGTAGAGGCTTGACATGAAGAATGGACCCATTAATGTCAATTGACAGTTAACAGTCAGATGTTGTTTAAATTTTAAACAAGGCAGATTGGCTCTAATTGGTCAGGATGTGGAGGTGCCGGTGTTGGATGGTGGTGGACAAAGTCAGAAGTCACACAACACCATGTTTATAGTCCAATAGCTTTATTTGAAATCACAAGCTTCTGGAGCACAGCCACTTCATCAGGTGAAGTGAGAGAAAAGCACACAAGCGCAGAATTTATGTAGAGAGATCAATGGCAGAGAGATCAAAAGATCATACAACTGGTGTGAGTGGAGTGTCAAATGATAAGTCTCTGCAGGTGATCAAGAGTGTTACACAGTGTGAGTAAAGTGTCAGCAGCTGAATAACAAGCAAAGGGATGACCTAAAATCTGATTAAATGAGACAGAAAGATAATTAGAAAAAAATTAAAAATAAGGTGGTGCTGGAGACAAACCAAATGACTGGAATAACATGATAGGGATAAAAGTCTCATGCCGAAGGTCTAACCAAAGTAACAAGTAATCCAAAACTGTACAAACTAATTCAGGTAGAGAGATCATAACAATTTATCAAGGTGATGGTGTCAAAACAGGACAGTAAGGGAGATTTTATGGATATAGAAGTGTGGTGGGGTCACATGTAGCACAGTAAGAACCTAAGATCATGGCTGAGGCTCTCTTCATGGGCATGAAACTAGGCGATTTTGTGTTGTTGATTATCTCGAAGCCCACCTTGGACGACGCTTAGCCCAAGATCGGAAGCTGAATGTCTTTGACTACTGAGGTGGTCCCCGACTGGGAGGGAACATCCCAGTCTGGCGATTGTTGTGCAGTGTTCATTCATCTGTTGTCGTAGTGTCTGCATGGTCTCGCCAATATACCGTGCCTTGGGGCATCCTTGCCTGCAGCGTTTGAGATAGATAATGTTAGCAGAGTCACATAAGTATCTGCCTTGTATGTGGCGGGTGGTGTTCCCACGTGTGACGATAGTATCCATGTTAATGATCTGGCATATCTTGCAGAGGTTGCCATGACACGGTTGTGTGATGCAGTGGTCGATGTTGTCCTGAAGGCTGGGTAGTTTGCTGTGAACAATGGTCCATTTAAGGTTTGGCGGTTGTTTGAAGGTGAGAAGTGGAGGCACAGGGATGATCTTGGTGAGGTGCTCATCAGCATCGATGACATGTTGAAGACTGCAAAGAACATGGTGTAGTTTCTCCTCTCCTGGGAAGTACTGGATGATGAAGGGTACTCTATCGGTTGTATCCTGTGTCTGTCTTCTAAGGAGGATATTGCAGTCTTTCGCTATGGCACGTCGAAACTGGCAATCGATGAGTTGAGCATTGTATCCCGTTCTTTTCAGGGTGTCTTTCAAAATCTTTAGGTGTCCATCAAGTTCCTCCTCATCTGAGAAGAAATTCAGCCTTCAATCTTCTGGTAAGCATCCTCTAAGGTAGCCTTCGATATACACTACAACGCAGAATCACTGAGCAGAAACTGATAGCCAAGTTCCGTACCCATGAAGATGGTCTCAACCGTGATCTGGGTTCATATCATATTACATGTGACCCCGCCACACACTGTTCTGTATCTGCAAAATCTCCCTTACTGTCCTGTTTTGACACCAACACCTTGATAAATTGTTATGACCTCTCTACCTGAATTAATCTGTACAGTTTTGGATTACTTAATACTTTTGTTAGACTCTCGGTATATGATGCTTATGTAATTCCAGTCATTTGGGTTTGTCTCCAGCATCACCTTATTTTTAACTTTTTAAAATTATCTCTCTACCTCATTTAATCGGATTATAGGTCATCCCTTCGCTCATTATTCAGCTGTTGGCACTTTACTCACACCATCTGACACTTTTGATCAACTGCATAGACTTATTATTTGGCACTCCATTCACAATATTTGTATGATCTTTTGATCTCTCTGCCCTACATCTCTCTGTCCATAAATTCTGTGCTCTGTGCTCCTCCCTCACTTCACCTGACAAAGGAACCAGCAAATCAGCATTGTTTAACAAAAATCAATTTAAGAACTTGAGGCATTTGCCCAAACCCCTTGGAGGGGGAAGACAGTCCTTTGTTGTTATTTTCATGACTTCTCATGCAATAAAGGCCACTGGGTGTGCGTTTGAAGCTGCAAGGCAATCAGAGGCCTTCCAGCTTCAGAAGAATAGCAGAATGTAATGGAAAGTCGGTAAGAGAGAGGGCAGTTCGAGATGGAGGCACACTCTCTCCAATGTTTTTAAACAAATGAAAACATGCATTGTGCAGCCACCACTACAGGCTGTTTCTACAAGCAGACCTTCCTTGAGTTTTTAATCCCCAAGAGTCAGTGCTGGAGGCTACCTCCAGGCTGTTAAATGACACCACTTCTCCCACCATATCCAAGAAATTGGAGGTAACAAGAAAATTCCAGTCACCTTCCCTTAATTGGGTTCAATTAGGTGTATGATGAGCAGATAGCTGTGCCCGCACCAACGCCAGATCTACATAAACAACCCACAGATGGCATAGCGCCACAGAAACTGCTATTTCTAGATCCCATCCACTTATGATCCCCCAACGAAGAATGGCAGAAAATCCAACCAACTGTGTTTTTGTTTTAGGACTGTCAGGTCCAATTGGATATTTTCATGGAAGTTCCATTGTGTGACTTCTTGTCCCTTATTGCCCAGCCACTATTTCTGAAACCTCATTTGCAAAACTTTCAGAATTAATGAACAGAAGTGTCGAAGGAAGTTCAAATTTTACAGATTGTTTTTTAAATGTTTTCCTCCTAAGTGGCTCATAGCAGTGTCCAGAATCTTAATCTTCAATGCCTAGACACTCCAAGGCAATACTAGGAGGTTGTAAACCCTAAATTAAATTTTACTTTTTATATTACATATGCTTAGGAAATAATTATTTTGTTTAAAAAATTGATTTAAAAAGGTTCTGTGGTTGCCAATTGTTTTGGCTGAGAATTGTCAGAAGCCTGTTGAAAAATCTCAGTCCACCATTATTTTCCTGTTAAAAAGCCAGACAAACGTTATTGTGCATGTATTAGCACAAGACTTTCTGGCATTTGTGATCGGTTTTGCTTCTGTTCTTTTTTTAACTTCCCACATCAATACTGCACTCCTTCAACCAGGAATGTATCTCATACACTAATGTGCTGCTTCTAATATTTGTGTCACTTTTGTGGGTTAGCTAAATAAATCAACCACCCATCCCCCATCTCATTGAAGTGTCAGATTACTCCTCTCTCCCATTGTGGTAGGATGTTCCATTAAAAGGCTAAACAGAGAACCAGTAAAATTCATCATATGTACTGTTGACAGATTGAAAGGAATCGGCCGCATTCAGCATTGGAACTGCAACCTCAGAAGTGATTTCCACTCTTCCTCATCCACAGTCGCACACCTTACCTTCGCATCCTGTCCGCTGAGCGTGAATTCAGTGTTCAACACAACAATACTGAACAATGTCATACCACTTAGTAAATCAATCTTTTAATCCTGTATCAATAGCATTTTATGATTTAACATAAATGTTAATACATGATATATCATACATAAACCTGACTTATCAATGTTATTGAAAACTAAACACTTCTCAACTGAATGATAACAGCAAACAAGGTCTGTAGCTTAATTATTGTAGTACTGCCTTTAAGATGGTCACAGGTCTAAATCCCTGCCCTTTGAACCCTTTTGCAATGTTTGATGTTGTTGAGGTTTTGCTTTACTTGTAGTTACCCAGTAAACGAGAATACTAATACTAGAGCACCTCATTCCAAAGTGTGATCGCTGATGTCCACTTCACCCTGCTGTGTGTACAGTTCTTACCAGCTAACCATGGAGTGGCACAGGCTGCAGTCAGAGAGAAGTCTACAAATATTATTATTGATAGGGGGAGGGGATCGTGGCACAAGGCAGGCATAGCTGGAAAACAAACTACAGGGGGAACAAGAACTAAGACAATAGACAATGTCAAACATAAATAATAAATACCTAGTAATTGTGCTTGAGTCAGTCAAAGGGTACCTTTGACCTATCGGTGCAAAACACCCTTTAAAATGAATTACAAGAGATTTCAGGGTGAATTGTATTGAAAAATGTAAAAGATTAAAATAAACCTAATTGTCTGTTATCCATTTTTCATTTAGGGAATAGTTATTCCTTCTTATTTGTACTGAAACCTTTTCAAATCTAAAATGCCACTTGTGATCTGTTTTCTATAAATTTGCAGGCAAATTAAGAAAAATCATTAGCAAATGTATTGTTTTTCTCGTAATTTTTTCCAGTCCTAAAGATTTTCAGGAGACAGTATAATCTACACACCAGCTGGAGTGAGTAGATCTTACACATTTATTGTTTGTTTCCATAGAAATACATCGATCAGAAAGTAATTTCAGTTAATATTCTTTTCCCACATAGTGCCATGCTTGTGTACACTAACTGTGCACCTTCCCCACACAATTGTTTTCATCTTTTGTTCGGCTCAGTAGGTTCCCTAAATGGTAGACTTTATTGAGTAAATTCAAACTGTCACTTCATATGCCTGAAGGATGGCTCAGATACACACATAATAATAAAAGTAAAGTAGGATAAAATAATCTTGTCAAGGCAGTAAAGCCCATTGCTTGAAGTTGTAGCATTCAATCAATACACTAATTCCACAATTTATACTTCTCTGGATTGGATGGGAAAGAAACCTTGATATGGTATTTCTTGGCTCACTGACCAACTTTGACCTCCTATATATGTGAACCCAGGATTTGTGTGTGTGCCTCTGGTTAGAGAAATCAGCTATGAAAATGGGAAAGTAAGTCATTGACATTTGAGGCCAGGCCTCAAAATCTTACATCATTAAATTCGCAAAGCAGTTAGCCCACAAAGTTTGATGTAAATAGTTTTCTCCATATCTGATTACATTATGTTCCACTCTTGCTGTAAAATAAATTACATTAACAAAAATGCAAAGGTCTGAGCAATTCATTATATGTAAAAGTCTGAAAAATTCACAGTCGTACCTTCTTTACAGTCACTTCATGTTTTCTTTCCCTATCTTAATGCACTCCATGTTCTATGATTCAACCTGGAACCCGAATGCTGCTCACTCAGGTCCATGGTTTATTTAAGAGGTTACCTTACTTAACTTCACTTACCAGTTGAACAGGATATTATAAGTTGGATGCTCCATTTACAGTTTGGATGTAAATTGCCTGAAATTTTAGATCAAGTTCAGTCCCAACAGTATGTTGATTTGAATGCCTTAATGCTGTGGTCAATCATGTGTTAAAATGCACCACTTTTGGGAATAATCGATTGGAACTCCAAGACATGTCACTACATAAGAAGTTAACCAAGTGTGACTGATAGGTGTTTGAGAATACAAAAAAAAGAAGAAAATCACTGACGAGTTAAAGTTTAACTAAACAACTGAGTATTGAGACATTTCTATGAATTCAGCATAGGGAATACATGGATTGTGGGTAGTGAAACTAGAGAGCAAATGCAAACTGATAAACCTTTCATTAAAAAAACAAAAGAAAATGGAACAATCTATTATATAAATTGAAATATGTTGTGGAAATGCATTGTTTGCTTCCACTCTTCCATTTTATTTATTTGCCTTCAGTACAATTCAAGTCAACAGGGAAAAGAAAATTCTGTACTGGATGAACCTAGCAGTGAACAGGCAATAGATTAAAGGGCACCTTTCACAAAGCAGTGATGGAATAGCTGTTTAGGAACACATATAACAATGATTATAATACAATGGACAGCAATAAATAATGTAAATTAACTGGAATATACAAAATATAAAATTTATACACACGATTAAATACCTAGCAGTTGTACAATTAATAAGTTCAGGTTACAGAGTGCTAAGTGTTTTCACAGTAGCTTAAAAGAATCATTGCCAATTAGTAGATTTAAAAAGAGAAAGAAAGGGGAAAAATGCGAGCAGGAGAACAGCATTGTGCGACAGTCTGTGGAAGACAAATTGGAATTGTGAGAATATGTCTGAATTAGGAACAGAATTAGGTAACAAATTAATGACAAAACAGGAGGAAGAAAGTTTAGTAAGTATTAGTTGATTTAAGGGACTGTTCACGTGGACAGGCAATAACAAAGTAGAGCTGCATTCCATCCATGGACATTTTTCATTATTAATGCCAGATAGACTGATTTAGTTGTAAAATACTGTAGATGCTAGAAATCTGAAATAAAATAGAAAATGTAAGTACTCAAATAACCAGGCAACACTTGTGGAAAGAGAAACTGAGTTAATGTTTCAGGTAAATGGCACTTTTCATCAGTAGTGGGAAATGTTAGAAATTTAGTTAGTTTTAAACCAGTGAAAGGATGAAGGTGGAAAAAAGAAAACAAAAGAATGGGCTGTGATAAGGTGGAGCAGAGGGTAGATAAAATACAGTACAATACAGCACAGGAACAAGCTTTTCAGCCCACCGAGCCTGCACCAATTCCCAATCCTTATTTCGACCTGCTAACTTTTGCCCATGGGCGGTACCCATCCATCTGTTTTACTCCCGTTCATGTGTCTGTGAAGATATACCTTAAACTTCGTTAAAGTGCCTGCTTCCACCTTTTCCACTGGCAGTGTGTTCCAGTTACCCACCACCCTTTGTATGAAAAATTTTCCCTCACTTCTCCCATAAACTTTTGCCCTCCCATTCTGAACCTGGGAATTGGTGGTTCAGGGCCAAAAAAGTGAAATAAGGACAAGTAAATGAAACAAAAGAGTGTTTAGAAGTAGTGCAAATGGTGGAATACAAGAGGCACCGTTAAAAACAAAAAACAAGAGAGAAACTGCCCTAAATATGAAGCCTGCAAAGAAAATGGAGAACAATGGTAGTTGAGGATATAGTATGAAATTATTAAACAAAATTCTTTATTCATTCACAGAATGAGGGCGTCGCTGGCTAGGCAGCATTTATTGTCCATCTCTAATTGCCCAGAGGGTGGTTAAGAGTCAACCACATTGCTGTGGGTCTGGAGTCACATGTAGGCCAAACCAGGTAAGGATGGCAGTTTCCTTCTCTAAAGGACATTAGTGAACCAGATGGGTTTTTCTGACAATCGGCAGTGGATTCATGGTCATCATTAGATTCTTAATTCCAGATATTTATTGAATTCAAATTCCACCATTTGCCGTGGCGGGATTCGAACTCGGGTCCCCAGAACATTATCTGGGTCTCTGGATTAACAGTCCACTGATAATACCACTAAGGCCATCACAAAATGTTGAGCCCAGAAGAGTTCAACTTCTTGTTGACATGCCTAATGGGAAGATAAGTGCTATTTCTGACATACTGCAAATTAAGTGTGTTGCAAACAGTATCCACAAAGGATACTGATCCACCAGTATTGCCTGTCTTTTTAGGTAGAACAGTTATTGAATACAAATGCAAACTCTGATTTTCTCTCCACAGATACTGCCAATCGTGACATATTCCGAGCACTTTATTTTTATTTCAGATTTTTGGTATCTGCAGTATTTTGCAGAAGTGCTGTTATGGAATGTTGCATCACCAGATCAGATGTGCCAGAGGGAATCTTGGAGATTGGAATGGAAGTATGGCGGGAGGAAGTACAGCCAAGGTAACTGTGGGAGTTAATGGGCTTCTAGTTAGTAATCATTGATAACCCATCACCAGAAGTAAACAAAGAATTTCAGGAAGGGAAAGGAAGAATTGGAGTCAAGACAATTTAAAGATAAAGAAAGGGTAAAAATTGTAAGTAAAATTAATTAAAATTTCTAGTTCAGGATGAGAGCAAGAAATGCTTCAACACATTTATCAATGCAGCTGAAGTAAAGGCAGGTTTGGCTATGACTCATGCTGATATACATTGGTACTTTTTACTTGGAGGAAGTGAGTGGAGTTGGGATCTTTTCCAATGTGCAAACAAGCTAGAGAAGGACGGTGGTGAACCAGAGACTGACTAGATATCTGGTCAAGGAAAAAACAAAGTTGTCAGCCCATTCTGGTAGGTGATGAGGGATTGGGTGGCCATTGTGATGAGGGGGAAGGGTTAAGCTGGGAGAATGGAAACTATTGAAATGATGGAAGGCATCAGAACAGTGACAAAACAAAATAGGAAGAGACTGAACCGGGGGTTGGGGGGGGATATAGAGTCAAGATAGGATGAAAAAATACTATTGTTAATTATTCAGTTTTAGTTTAATTATTAGAAATAATTTGTTTTGATGAGACAACCTACAGCCTTCTGTGTTTAAAATTCAGTTCAGTTATTTCAGACTAATCTTTTCCCCTCCCTCCCATTTTGCTTCCTTCTTCCTTTAACCCTTGTTTATACAGTCTCCTTTTTGCTTTAATGGCAGCAGTTCGTAATTATGACTTTCATGCCTTTTCTAGAAACATTGGGTGGAATCTTCCTAGTCTCTGAACGACGTAGGTATTTATGAATCCGTGAAACAGTAGGGTAAAATCAGCAGAATTGAGATCCTCAACTTTGAGACAAAAGTCTAATTCTCCAACCATGAATTTTGCTAGTGAGTGGCAAGAGGCCTATTTGCATCTATTTGCATGTATTCGCATGTCATTATAACCTAATTTCACCTCACTAATATACTGTTTCCTATTCTCCAACATGCAGATAGCAACGAGATGATGATAATTCCCAAAATAATAGTCAGAGCAGGTATCTAGTGGCTCCACCTTGCCACTTGCTCCTCTGGACCTCCATCTTGGACATCAATCACCAACATCCCAGGGCATATTCCTTGGACAGCAACTGCTTATATACACCCCATCCACGAACGTTCTCATCTGCCACATACCAGCATCACTGTATCTTCATGGCACATCCGTGATCCATTTACAATATAGCTCTGCACTTTAATGCTGCACTTTGGAGCACAACAGCAGCTTTCATTGCAACACTGCTGCAAGGAACTTTGCATGCAGGGACAGGTAACCCACTGTTGGAATGGACCAGGTACATCTCAGGGCTCCTTGGCCGCTCTGTTAGCTCTTACTCAATTTGTACTTTGTTGGATGCAAACAGCATCTGTGCCTTGCCTTTTTAGGCTTTGATCCCTCAAAGTTTAAGGGCTTACATTACTTCTGTCTTATCTTCCTATTTAGCACAAGCATAAACCCAAAGCAAGGCAATTTGTCATGGTTGTTGGCAGTGATTAGTCAAAGGGGTAGACATGTTGTTGCTTGGCACCATGGTATTTCAATCTCACAGGTGCTTCATAGGCCAGCAGCTTTTGCAGCAAACAAAATGTATGTGCTTTCACCCAAATGGTCATGATCCAAATTCTAAGGGCAGTAGTCTTCAGTCAGGTCAAGGATGCAGCCTTCCATCATGGGGTTCTGGTACAGTAAAGCAAGGGCAGCATCTGATCTCAGGCCAGGGGCTTATTTGAAATTTCCAGATGGTATTTGATAATGTGCCATTGTAAAATATTGCTGCACAAGATAAGAGATCATGACATTCTAATCATATTAACATGGTCAGATGATTGGCGAACCAACAGGAGATAGGATGAAGATAAATAAAGCATTTTAATGCATATATCGCCACAAGGATCAACACTGAGGACTGAACAGTTTATGATCGGTATTAATGACTTGGATGAAAAGAATGATTGTATTGTAGCCAAATTGTAGACACTGAGAAGGGCTCAGTGGGGCAATATTCATCCAACAAGCACCATGTGTAGACAACCCTACAGTTTTCTGACCATGTTGGAGGAGCTACCTAAATTCTATTAGCCATACTCTAATCTGAGTGAAAGTCATCTGCCATCATAAACAGAGTAGAGGGCTTATGATGGATATATGCTGTTGAAATATGACACCTAAATAATGGTTTTGATATGTAATTGATACTCTAAAAAATTAATTTTCAGGATATGGGCACTGTAAGCTAGGCAGGCAATTATGGTTTGTCTCTCCCATGATGACGGAATTTCTTCTTAAACACTGTAGTTGATGAAGTGAAGGGACACCCAGAATGTTGCTATAGTGAGGGATTTGCAGGAGTTTTACTCAATGGTTTAAAGTAATAGTGTTACTTCTGTAAATCTTGTAAACTGTAACTTTTTGAGAATGTTTTTGTTAGTGTTGACCCAATGTGCCTGGCCCTTGACCTTAATGGTGAGGTCACAGATTTGGGATATGATGCTGAAGTGATAGCAACTAATTACTAAGACTGGTGAGCAAACGGCATATTCTCTGTATTCTTAAAAAAGACTTCAGCTTATAAGTGTTTTAACTACATTTTTGTCAATGTATTTGATGGACACATGTGAGAACAGCTTACTTTGAACACGATATCCAGCTATCATTCTTTTACAAATCCCTTACGTAGATACACTTTAAACAAATGCCAAAAGATAACTTTACGAAATATTATTGACAGAGGTTGAGGAGTCCCCACACATACCCCTGAGATACTACCGGCTTCACGGTGGACTTAATTTGATTAAAGGGTCATTAACAACAAAATTCACCACATTATTATTCAGCATCCTGTTTAACCACCCACAGCAAGGAAATTAGATGTCCAACATGGAAGTCATAGTGGGTACTTAGTGCCTTCATCTCATCACTTGTTCCTCCTAGCTGTCACCTTGGGCACCCAGCAACAACACTTCAGGGCACACTCCAGTGTATCAGCTGCATGCACTCCATGTCCACAGACACCAGCATTGGATAACTGCCAGCATTTCATGGCACTATAATTAATTTGCAGGTTGCTTCTGCACTTTAAAGCTGCACTTCAGGCTGCACAAGCAACTAGCACCACGATGCTGCTGAAAGAGGCTTTGCATGCAGGGTTAGGGTCCCAGCGCATGGACTCACCTCAGGGCTGCTTACTTGGTCTCTTAGTGCTCACTTACTGAGCATCTACCTGTTCTGCCTTGACCTGCCTTGCTATACCATACTTTTCAGCACAAAGGTGCTTCAGCCAGAGCATTAAGGTTCTGCCATACTGGTTTGCTGTTTAGTGCATATACAGAGTCAAGCTGTTTGCCATGCTTGCCAGTGGTGATCAGTCCAGGAAGTAGACATCTTGTTGAGGGTCACACTGAAACATCATTCTTACACCTATAGTATGTACTAGCTACCTGAACAACACCATACACTGTATGATGTTTCAATAAAATGGCCAGGTCTCAAAGATTTGGGGTGGTGGGGTGAGGTTCTCTGTTAAGGTAAGGAGGACTGCTGTTATTCAGAGGATCCCAGTCCCCTCAGTCAAGGGCAGAGTCCATACACAGTCCAAGAGCTGAACCACAGTCAGTCATCTACTTGAGGTTATCACAGACCATGGTTCATTGACTATAGTCTGAAGATGGGCCAGCTTCAGTGCCGTATGGCCATCAGCAGCAGTAAAGAAGTTGCAAAGATAGCAGCCCATCCTTTCAATCCTTTTCTCAATTGTTCATCAAAGTCAGTGTTTGGTTCAGAGAGAAAGCAGTCCTGAGATCCATAAATTGATGGTGGAGAGGGGGAATAGAGGGTCTGGGGTGGTGAGGGGGGGATTGGCGGGTGGGGAAAGCAAAGGACTGACTGGGGTTATAGGCATTTAAGGCAGGGAAGGGGAAGGGCGGTGATGGGGAGAAAGTCAAGCGGTAAGGGAAGGGTAAGCCATATAGAATGGGAGGGCATGGAAGGCTACAGGAGGGGAGGTCATTGGCAATGACTATCATTGTGGCATCCATGGAGGAAGCATACAGGACTCTGGAGTTTGGAGAGCAAAGAGAAAAATTGGAAGCAGAGTTCTATGCAATGGGTTTCAACATGCATGGGAAAGGGATTGCTGGAAACGAGCTGTTTGGGAAGTGCAAGATAAAAGGATACTGCAGATTCTGGGATTGTACTTAGTGACGTGCTAATGGTGTCCCCAATGAGCTTTGCTCCCCACTTTCACTTGCTATTCATTAGAAGCGACCTGCATGATTCTCCCTTGAGGGGAAACATCCTCTGAGCGTCTAGCATGTCAACACCCCTCATTATCCTGTATATATTAAAGAAATTCTCTTACTTTTTGAAACATCAGTAAGTAGAGGCCAAATATGCTTAACATACTTACCCATCAGATGACTACTTCATCTGAGGAATCAACTTAGCGAACCTTCTCAGAATAGCCCCGATGTAAACTCCTTTTTAAACAAGGACACCCAAATTACACACGGTATCACAGATTTGGTCTTACGATTACCCTAGATAGTTTTAACAGGACTTTCTCATTTTTCTACTCCAACCTCCCTTGCAATAGCAGGCCAACATTTTACTTACCTTCCACATTACTTATCGTACCTGCATCCTGACATTTTGTTATTCATGTCCAAAACTATTCAGATCCATCTACAATGCATGGCCTCTGCAGTTTCTATCCATTTGAATAATATTCTACTTCCTATTCTTCCTGCAAAGTGGACAACCTCACATTTTCCGGCATTATACTCCATCTACTAATTTTTGCTCACTTACTTAATTTGTCTGTCCTCTTGTCGATGTTTTGAGCTGATTTCTTTAACAAAAATCGGCTGAGTGACAACTTGAAGAAGTTTCATGGAGGATTTCTCTCCACGAGCTATCATGAGTTCTCTCATACAATTCTCTGCTGGTCAGCTCATTATGTATGCACCGTACCTTTATGGCACCACATTCAGGCTATCATACATTCACCAGCAGTGGAGCGTGTTTGCCATTGAAGACATAGTCTACATTTCTGTCATCAGGACCATATTTAAAGCCCGTCTGTGCACCATGTCGAGCTCTGCCTGCCAGGAACTCCACATCAAATGCAGGACACAAAGGTGGCATCGGTGACAGTCCATTGCAAATCCAAGCTTGCCTTCATTAATGTACAACACATTAAATCATTGCCTCTTTGATTGAAATTCATCGTAACTTCAGCTGCAAGAATGATGCTCCACATTCTACACAGGTGATGCTACACAGGTTACCTGTCCTTAGCACCATGCTATTTTGGAATGCTGTCTAAGGGAATGGTACTCCATCCCTAACATCCAGCATGGAATAACATCCTGTCACTGTTCATTGTTGTACCCAATGTGGCCTACTCTACATTGGAGAAACCAAACACAGACTGGGTGATTGCTTTGCGGAACACCTCCAGCCTATGCGTAAGCATGTCCCTGACCTTGCTAGGAGTCTTCAAATGGTTGAAAATGTTTAATTTTATTAAACAACAGGCTCTCATCGTGCACAATAACCTTTATCATTAGGAACAAATTACGGCAGTTGCTGCAATCTGTACTGAAAGCAAAAATGCTGAAAATCCAGTGGGTCAGGCAGCATCTATGGACAGAGAGCAAACTAACATTTTGAGTGTAGATGACTCATCAGAGCTGACGTGAAGTGTGGAGAGGACAGCATTTATCCAATAGTGAGGGGGCTTGGAGCACTGGGGGAGAAAGGGTGTTGACAGTGCAGATTAAGAGATTGGATTGTGAGAATGGCAGAACAATGGGGTGTCTAACTGTCAAACTGAAAAGAACAGACTGGAATGGGGGCGGTGAGGGGAGAGAGGACATAGTGACAGGAGATATAAACAAGTAAAGCTAAAAGAAAGGAAAGGAAAGGGAGTGGATTCACAATCTGAAGGTGTTGAACTCAATATTAGGTCCAGAAGGCTATAAAGTGCCTTGTCTGATGATGAGATGTTGTTCCTCCAGTTTGCGCTGTGATTCACTGGAACATTGCAGCATGCTGGATATGGACAAGCAGGACACTGTGTTAAAATGACCAGCTACAGGAAGGTCAGGGACATGCTTACGCATAGACTGGAGGTGTTCCACAAAGCAATCACCCAGTCTGCGTTTGGTTTCTCCAACGTAGAGTAGGCCACATTGGGTACAACAATTACAATACACAAGATTGGAGGAGGTAGAGGTGAAATGCTGCTTCACCTGGAAAGACTGTTTAGGCCCTTGGATGCTGAGCAGGGAGGAGGTGAAGGGGCAGATATTTCACTTTCTGTGGTTACATGGAAAGTTGCTGTGGAAAGTTGGGGGGGTGGCGTTTGTGGTTGAGGAATAGATTAGGGTATCCTGGAGGGAATGATCCGTGTGAAATGCGGACAGGGAGAGTGAGGGGAAGATGTGTTTTGTGGTGGTGTTCTGCTGGAGTTGTCTGAAATGGCGGAGAATGATCCTTTGAATGCAGAAGCTGGTGAAATAAAAAGTGAGGATGAGGGGAGCCCAATCATGCCATTGTAAGTGATGGGTAGGGGCAAGGGCAGAAGCTCGGGTGACAGGTCGGATGAGGCTGAGGGCCTTGTCGACCACAGTGTGTGGGAAACCATGGTTATAGAAGAAGGAAGCCAAGTCAGCAGTGCTGTTTTGGAAGGTGGCATCATCCAAATAGATACAATGTAGGTGAGGGAACTGGGAGAATGGGATGGAATCCTTACAGGATGTGGGGTGGGAAGAGCTGTACTGAAGGTACCTGTGGGTATCAGTAGCTTTGTAGTGGATGGCAGTGGACAGTTTATTCCCCAAAATGAAGATGGAGAGGTTAAGGAAAGGAAGGGAAGTGTTGGAGATAGACCAGTTGAAAGTCACAGAGGGGTAGAAATTGGAGGCAAAATGAACAAATTTTTCAAGGTCCACGCAGGAGCATGAAGTGGCACCAAAACACTTGTCTATGTATTGAGGAAAGAATTGTGGGAGGGGCCAGTGTAGGACTGGAACAAGGTTTGTTCCACATACCTTATAAAGAACAGGCAGAACTGGGACCCAAACGGCTGCCCATAGCCACTCCTTTGACTTGGCAGAAATGAGTTGAATTAAAGGAGAAATTGTTCAGTGAGAGAACAAGTTCAACCAAGCAGAAGAGAGCGGTGGTGAAGGGGGATTGTTCAGGCATCTGGTCGAGGAAGAAGCTGAGAGTTCTCAGACCTTCCTAGTGGGGAACGGAGTTATAGAGGGATTGGGCATCCATGGTGAAGAGGAGGCAGTTAGGATCCAGGGAACTGGAAATTGTCAATATAGTGGAGGTCATCAGAGGAAACGTGGATGTAGGTGGGCAGGGTCTGGACAAAGGGAGAGGGAATGGAGTCGGTAGGAAGAAATAAGCTCAGTGAGGCAGGTACAGCCCCTACCGGGGCAGCCTGGTTTGCGGATTTTGGGAAGGAGGTAGAAGCGGGCTGTCTGGGACTTGGAGACTATAAAGTTGGAGGCAGTGACAGGAAGATGTCCACAGGTAATGAAGTCAGTGACAGTCCTGGCAACAATGGCTTAATGTTCAGATGTGGAGTCATGGTCCAGGAGGCAGTAGGAGCAAGTGTCTGACAGTTGGCGTTAAGCCTCCGCAAAATAAAGATCGGTGCACTAGAATACAATGGCACCACGTTTGTCAGCCGGTCTGATAACAAAGTTAGGGTTGGACTTGAGAGAGTCAAATGTGGCAATTTCAGAAGGGGACAGATTAAGGCAGTGAGAGGAGCAGAGAAATTGAGACGGCCAATGTCACACTGACGGTTTTTAAGGAAGACTTAGAGGGCAGATAAGAGGCCAGAGGAAAGGCTCCAAGTGGATGGTGAATAATGGATATGGGTGAAGGGATTAGTGGGACGGTAGGTTGGGGGGGAGGGGGATTCCTGCCCGAAGAAGTGAGTGCGGAGATGGAAGCAGTGGAAGAACAGCTGAATATCACGACAAGCCCAAAATTCATGAAGGTGGCAGCATAAGTGTATGAAGCGGAGTCATTTGCTGAGTACAGTATTTTTAGCCTTAGAGAGGGGAAGGTCAGGATGTATGGTGAAAACATGGCCAGGGCTGGGGTTGGGGTGATTGACCTCTGAGGAACAGAAGAGGATGTCATCTGAGGGCTGGGAAGGAGTGGGTGCGAAGGGATCAGCTCTGAGTGATGGGAGGGGATGGAATCCGAAAGATGGAAAAGGCAGAAACCTTTAATTATTAAATAAAAACTGAAAGAACTGTGGATGCTGCAAATCAGGAACAAAAACAGAAGTGACTGGAAAAGATCAGCAGGTCTGACAGCATCTGTGAAGAAAAAAATCAGAGTTAACATTGGGACCCGAAACGTTAACTCTGATTTTTTTCTTCACAGTTGCTGCCAGACCTGCTGAGCTTTTCCAGCAACTTCTATTTTTGAACTTTTAATTATCAAATGCCTTTTGGAAGTTTTAATGCATTACATTAGTTCCCCTTTATCAACCTCACTTTTAAACCATGAAGAACCCCAACAAATTTGTCAAACACCACTTTCCTCTTAACAAAACTATCTTGCCTCTGCTTGATTCTATTATGATTTTCTAAGTGTCCTGCTAATGTTTCCTGAATAATTGATTTCACCATTTCACATTGACTGATGTTAAGTTAATTGGCTGATAATTTCTGTTTTCTCTCTCCCTCCCTTCTTTCTTTTCCAATGTTCTGGATACTTCCAGAAATCCAGGGTATTTTGGAAGATTGCTATCAATGCAACCAGCATCTCTACAGTCATTTCTGTTAAGACTGTAGATTCAGGCTTTTGGGTTCAGGGTACTAATAAACCTGTAGTTTTCCCAAAACTTTCTCTCATCTGAAAGCACTGTTTAAAAATCTGTGATGTTGTATTTGGAGACGCTGCCAATTAATCGTCCTTTACTCCCAACATGGCTGCAATGCATTTATGACTGACCATGTGGTGATTGCAACTCAATGCTAGCCTGAAGAATGCATGCAATGCCCATATCTGAGCTTGTGGCTGCCTCTTTCAGGTCAAATGCTGGGACCTCTTGATCAGTCCTTCATTCCCTTGTCTATCACCTTAGGCTTCTATGGCTGCAAGAATTGAGAACGAGAAGGTTGGTGTGAGGGAATGGATGCGGGTTATAAAGCAAGAGGTGCTTGGCCACAACAGTGGCAGCTGCCACATCATTCTGGAGAGTATGATAAGAATGAGCTATAAATTAAGAAAGATCAACGGCAGGAATGTACCATCATTCTTGATGTTCTCAGTGACACTGGGGCCTGATCATTGCCAGCTTCATGAGGCTGAGAGCCGTTTTGTCTGTAAGGCTGGGGAGATCTTTGTCCTATGCTGGGTCTGCTTTACTGTCTTCTATTGTGAGGCACATTATCCTGCAGGAGAGGTATGTTAGTCACAGTTTTTGGATTCTGTGCCTGCCATGGCTGAAGAGTTGGCAGATGCACAGGCATTGATAAACAACTGTGAAGTTGACAGAATTTGTCAGTGTACAAGGGTGAGCTGTCGTCTCTGGGTGTCAGGTTTGTATCCTCAGAGCCAAGGAATGCTATTGGCTGTGTAATATATGAGAAGTATGAGGTAATGCATTGGATACATGATATCAGATAAAGATGCATTCATTGAGCTTCACCACCTGTGTGAGGTCATTAGACTTCTTTTAGATCCTTGAGACCAGATTCTGTGAATTGATCTCTTTAGCCACTTATTCTCATTTCTCTCTGTTCATGCTGACTTCCTGGTTGCCCATAAAACCATGTTTTTTTTTGCCAAGGGCACAGTGTTAGGCTGAAGGGTGTAGAATGGGGGTCACTTGACTAGAGACTGCAATCATGCAAATTATGATGGGTATATCAGCAGAGTCTGTTTCTATATGAAGTTGTGTGTGCAAGTCATAAACCATGATCCACATACTTTATATCTCTAATTTCTTGCTCTAAGTCCTTCGTACATCCTTAAAGTGTTTGTACATCCTTTGTTTGTATTTCCGCTTCATTTTTCTCCGTAAGGATTTTAAACCTAATTCAATTCCTCTTTACAAAACATTCAATATGATTCTTCAGAATAAATTAAAAATACAAGACATGAAAGTAAAGTTTAATTTTTAGTTCCTGCTGATACCTTGGTGGAAGGTAATTGATCTCTCAGACATCAGGTACACAAACATTTTGTTTTCTAGTTTTCAGAATGCCGCTTTGAGACTATCATTGAGTACTGTCTAAAATATGGTATATGTTCTATTTTAGAATTTATTTGCATGGTTATTTATGAGCACAATCTCCGTACATCAGAATATGTTACTTTAGCCCTTTCTCCATGTTTTTTTTAATAATACATATCCTGCAGGCATAAACTGGGAAATGAAAACTCTGTGTTTGACAGGGCTTTTATTTTTCACTATGCCACCTGCTTAACTTGAAACACAGCATCCTATCAAACAATCATCTGAATTCTCTTACACTTAGTCTTACTGTAATAAACCAGTGTGCTATGTGGTTTACACCATGGGAACTTGTTTGATGATTGTATTTTTATCATAAATCACAGAACGAGAGCAGTATGCTACCTTAAATTTATCATCAGCAACATTGTTTATTCACGTAGCTGTTCCAGCATCCATTTGAGTATTAACCCACCGTACCAGCAAAACATTCCAGGACTGACTCACCACCAGATTACCAATAATGATATGGGCATCAGCCACTGGGTTGGTTGTCATCTATGAAGGTAAGCAGTGTGGTTACTCATTATTCAATCCAGGTGTCCAAAGCAATTCCACTTACCATATAAAGTATTGCAGTGGATTCACTGTCAAATCATCATCACAACATTGACGTTTGACACAAAATAAACCTCTTGCAGTGGTTTCTGTCACTGCATGCCACATTTTATAACCTTTATCAGCTGGGTGGTTGTAAAGCTTTGTGAATTCCGGCCAATATAACAGGCAATTCTGCAAACTAATATTTATCTGTATGTCTGACGCTGCCTGTTTCCTTAGCTTACTAAATTTACTGAACCATTTGTTGTGTTCCTGATACATCTGTAATTTTAGTCCATTGGGAAGAATTGGCCTCTTGCATTACATCTACTTTGGCTGGGTTAATTGTTAGTCTTGTAATCTCCCTCATTAGTACTTACAGGCAACAGTTGAAGAACAAACCTCACATATTATTGAAATAAAACAACAGCTCCTTTTTACCCGTTGTAGATTTAGTTATAAGTGTCAGCTTTATTTTGATAAAGCATAATCATGTTCTCCTTGCATACAAGTTATTTAAACTCATAGATGATTAACCCTAGAGAACACCAATAGCTTTCACAAAGAAACAATATTACAGAGAGCATTCTTCAACATTAAAATTAGTTTTTTATTAAAAAGATCTACATTCAGGTGCTCTACAATCATCACTTCGCTTACCTCCGATTTCAGTAATGTCTTTCACTTTAATTAACAGGTTTAGTAAATTTCCTTCTTGCTTTTTTCCAAAAATACTAGACAAATAAGAATCTATAATTACCCTGCTCCATTTACTGAAACAAAAACACATCAGCAGCGTGAAATAGTTCTGAAAGGTTTCATGCTGAAGCTCCATCAAATCCAGTGATACCATAAGGGCTTAGATGGGAAAACAGAGAAACTCTTTGGATCTTGAAGCTTACAGACTAGCTTGCAGGTCTTTCATTACTCTTAGTAAAATGTCCTTCATACTGCTGTAACGTGTGCCTAATTGCTATCATGTAATAAACCACATCTTACTTGAGATGAGAGTCCCTTTTCAGACTACCTCGTGGCTTCCCTTGACATCTTTAGACCAAGTTGGCTCTGTATTACTAGTTTAAACAGAAAAGGAAGATTGGCCTACTCCTGTTCGAAAGTTCCTTTCAGTCTGTTGAGTCTGCACCATTCAATATGATCATGGTCAATCGAATGCTTCAATGCCTTTTACCCACCCCACCTCCTGTACGCCATCTGTCATCAGGAATCTACCTTAAACATACTCAAAGACTGAGCCTCCACAGCTGTGGCAGAGAATTGCAAATGTTAATAAACCTCTCAGTGAAACAAAATTCCTCATCTCAGATCTAAGTGGCATCCTTTTAAATTTTTAATTATGCATCCTCATTCTAGACTCACAAATGATAGAAAACATTTTACCTACATTTATCCTGTTTATTCCCTTAATTATTTGTAAGTTTCAATGAGATCACTCTCATATCAAGGTAGATAACCTCACATTTTTCCACATTATATTCCATCAGCCACGTTCTTTCCCACTCACTAAGCCAGTTCAAACCCTCCTGAAGCCAAATTGATTGATTGATTAATTGATTGATTTATTGTCACGTGTGCCAAAGTACAGTGAAAAGCTTTGTTTACGAGTCGTAGAGAGAAATCATAGTAAGCAAGGGTGTACAGATCAAAAAGACTCAGACAGAGGCATACAGATTATATTGCACAGGACATGAGCTGGGCGAGATCAGTGTTAGCAAGATCAGCATTATTTGAGGCTAGACAGTCCATTCATTATGTCTTCGTCACAACAAACATTCCCATTTAGCTTTGTATCTTCACAAAATTGGAAATACTACATTTGGTCCCCACCTCCAAATCAATTTTACATATTCTAATCCTTGCAATAATGTATTAGCGACAGCCTACCAACACAACAATGACCCATTTAAGCTAACTATCTGTTTTCTGTCTGTTAGACAATCATTGATCCATGCAAGTACATTACCTTCTATCCCACACTCTTTAATTTTTCTAAGCATCTCCTGTGGGATACTTTATCAAATACTTTCTGAAAATTTAAGTCTACCACGTCTATCGTCTCTCCTTAATCAACGTTGTTAGTGACATCTTCAAAAAAAATTTGAACAAGTTCATCAAAAAACAATTTTCCATTCACAAACCAATGCTGACTATCCCCAATCAGATTGTTACGATTTAAGTGGCTTTTTAATCACACCCTTTGTATTAGATTCCAATATTTTCCCAACTATTGCTGGGAGGCCAACAGGTCTCTAGTTTCCTGTATTCTCTCTCACTCCCTGCTTAAACAGTGGGCTGATGTTTGTTACCTTCCATTCCACAGAAACATTCCAGAACCTATAGAGTTTTGGAAGATAACCACCAATGCATTGATTATCTCTATAGCGATTTCTTTCAGCTCTCTAGGATATAGGATATTGGGTCCTGGGGATTTATCAACTTTCAGCCCCATTAATTTCTTTATTACAATCTTCTCTTCACTGATCCTATCCACTTGCATCTCTAGTATTCCTCAGTGAAAACAGAAACAGTGCAATCAATTAACTTCTCTGCAATTTCTCTATTCCTAATAGGAATTCCCTGATCTCTATGCCCTCTAACTTTTCCTCTCATGGGTGTACCTCCAAGGGCCATATGGTAGGAACTTTCAGAACCAACATTCACTGAGTCCACACACTAATTGATGCGCATGAAACATGCAGCTTCTAAGGATCATTGCTCTATTCCTGCTTGTAATGTACTCACATTTGTTTCAGACAAGTGTTTCCTTCTAACGCAACTATACAAACTTTTACAGTCTAGTTTTTTTTTGATAGATCACATTCATATTCTATTCACCTTATCAGTATCCTGGTCCAGCTTTGCTGTATTCTAAAAACTTCCCAATCCTCAGATTTTTGGCAACTTATAGGCTTTTTCTTATAATCTTATATGATCCTCAACTCCCTTTCTTAGACACAGTTGACTGACCTCTTTTTGGTTTTTGCACCTGTTACACCTCACTAGGATAGCATTCTAGAAGTCAAGCTCTGGTATTCCCAGAATCATCACAAAAGTTGAAGATTTTATAAAAGGATATAAAATTCTCCAATTTATCTGTCTTTCAGATCCACACTGGTAAAAGCATAGATTAGGTTTGTATGCTTAAGAATTATAGAATTACTACTTTTTGCAAATAGGTAGACTCTAAATACAGATAAATTATTATGAACCATCAGCATATAACTCTGCTAGTTGAAACTCCAACCTTCTTATAAACTGTCCCTGAAACCGGGAGACTCAAGAGGTAGGTTTTAAGAATTTTATATTAATTTAAGGTGTAATTTATATCTAAAGTCAAGTCTGAACTTTTTTAAACAATTATCTAGAAATTGCTCTTTTTATTGGGTGAATTTTAACTGCAGCTTTAAAACAGAAATTTATGGGTTCTCAACTGAGACTAGTTAATTAAACAACCAGTTTAATCCAATTGCAGAAGCCTTTGAATTAGGGGCCATAAAACGAGGTCTCTTTCAGGGCTCCCACCTTTGTTCTGGAATGCTGTTTGTTGTATGAAAGTGTAACTGGTGTTTGGTGAAACAGAGTATTAGAGGGAGGAGGTGATTAGTCCCTCTTTTTCTCTCATTAGTGAATACTTTTCTTTAATATCCAAGTAAGTCTTAGGGAATTTGGGGTAAAAGGGAGAAAAATGAGCCAGTGTGGAGGACACTGACACTGAGCATGAAATAAAAATTGAGTCTGAGGTGCAAGGCCTAAACACTCAGTTGGAAGCCGAAAGAGAGAGAGAAGCTAGTGTGGTTGGGCGGGGGGTGGTGTGGAGATTTGGAGATTACAGACCAGTAAGAAACTTAAATTCAAATTTAAAACTAATTGAATAATTTAGACAACAAGGTGCAGGGCTGGATGAACACAGCTGGCCAAGCAGCATCATAGGAGCAGAGAGGCTGACGTTTCGGGCCTAGTCCCTTCA
>NC_063338.1:52158617-52186804 GCF_021869965.1 Rhincodon typus
CACCTTGTTGTCTCGGATTCTCCAGCATCTGCAGTTCCTACTATCTCTGAATAATTTAGAGATGCCTACCCAGGTGAGGTATTGTGTCTGCAAGATGCTGTGGACCACACTGGTTTGTAGTGGCAAGTATTAGTTGCTTGAGGAACTCTGGGTCAAAGATGATGAGCTGGAATCTGAGCTTCGAACACCCTAGCATATCAGGGAGGGGCAGAGTTACTTGGATGCTATGTTTCAGGAGGCAGTCACCTACCCTATAGGTTAAGTATTTCAAATTTGGCCAGTGGTCAGGGGCTGGAGGGTGTAACTACAAGTGAGGCAGGTAGAGGGATCATGAATTTTGTGTTGGAGAAGCCTCAGCTGTTGACCTTGTCCAACAGGCATGAGGTACTTGTTCTGTGTGGATGAGGGGGAAGAAAAGACTCTAAAGATGAGCATATTGACCACTGCGCTGTGGTATAAGGGGCCATTACAAGCAGGGGGAGCAAAAAGAAAGGTAAAAGTGGATTCTATAATCAGGGGTACAAATACAATTTTTGTAAGCAGGATTGAGTCCCACGTGACATGCTACCTGCCTGGTGCCTAGGTAAGGGACATCTTGAACTGGCCTGAAAGAGTATTGGAGTGGGAGAGGGAAGATCCAGTTGTTGGTCTCCACATGGGCCATGACATAGGCAAGAGCAAGCAAAAGTTCCTGTTTTGAGGAATATTGGAACAAAATTAAAGAACAGGACCTCAAAAGGTGTAGTCTCTGGGTTATCACATGAGCTGCATGCAAACTGATAAAGAAAATTGTAAACATATGGCTAAAGGAGTGATGTGGGAGGAAAAATGGGTTAATTTTGTGAGGTACTGGTGTCAGTGTTGGGACAGGCGGGATCTGTACTACTGGGACTGGGATCCTAGCAGAAAGGCTAAATAGAGTGGTCATGAGGACTTGAAGCAAGTTGAGTAGCAGGGGTGGAGGGCTCAGGAGAGGTTAAAGTTTCTAGAACAAGTAATAGGATGGAGTACAGAAAATGCCCAGAGCCTAAGCAGAACAGATCAGGGGACAGCTCTCAGAAGGGGTGGGTGGTCAACATAGATCCAAATGTGTTGTACTTGCATGCAGACAATGTAAGAGACAAGGTAAGTCAGTTTGCAGTGCAGATTGAAATAGGTAGATACGAAATTGTGGGTATCCCAAAGGTTGCAAGGGAATTGGGGCTGGAAATTAAAGATCCAAGGAAACATGCACTCTCAAAATGTTGGGTAGGGTTATGCTGGTTGTAAGAAATGACTTTTTTTTTTGCTATCAATTTATAGTCAAAAGGTGTAGAATCTATGGGTCAAATTGAGGAACTGCAAAGGAAGAACAATCCCTGATAGTTGTTGCATACAGGTCCCCAACCAGTAGTCAAGATCTGGGACAAAATAAATCTGATGCATGTAAGAAAGGCACTATTACAATAACCATGGGGGTTCTTCAATACGCTGGTGGATTAGGAAAATCAGGTTGGTAGCAAATTCTGAGTAAAGGAACCCATGGAATATCTACAAGGTGGGTATTTTGAGTAGCTTGTGGTAGGGCAGACTAGGGAAAAGACAAGTCTGGATTTGACAATGTGTAATAGGCACACTTGATTAGGGAGCTCAAGGTGAAGGAATCACTAGGAGGCAGTGACCATAAATGATACAATTCACCCTGCATTTTGAAGGGAAGAAGTTAGGATCAGTTGAGTGAAGGCAACTACAAAGACATGAGGAAGGAACTGGCCACAGTTGATTGGAAGGGTAGGGGTGTGTGCATAGCAGGGAAGAAAGAGGAGCAGCAATGGATAGGGTTTCTGGGGGCTAATTTGGGAGACATATCAGAAATCCTACCCAGGGAAGAAAAAACATACTAAAGCCAGGAGAAGGCAACCATGCCTGACAGTGGGAGTCCGGGACAGCATAAAAACAGAAGTAAAAGCCTACGATGTGGTGAAGAACGCAAAGGACTAGAAAGCCTTTTTTAAAAAATCAGAAGGATAATTGTCTTCCCCAGTTATTGCTTTAGTTAATGAGGGTAAGCTAGCTCTGATGCCCAGTCGCACACAAATCCACATCAATCCTATGCCAACTGCTAACCCGAACCAAAGACTCACTATAGACCGGACCAATGTAATATACAAGATCCCCTGCAAAGCCAGCAACAAACATCACATTGGACAGACAAGAAGAAGATTAGCCACAAGAGTACATGAACATAAACTAGCAACAAAAAGACATGACCAATAGTCGCTCATCTCAATCCACTTGGATAAGGAAAACCACCAGTTTGATTGGAACAACACCAGGATCCTGGGACAGGCCAAGCAGAGACAAGCACGGGAATTCCTAGAGGCCAAGTTCTCCACTAAGAAGGCCATCAACAAACACATAGAGTTAGACACTGTATAGACTCCATTGCGAAGGAAAAACAGAAGTGAGGTTACCCAGCTCAACAGACACCAGTGTTTAAAAAACAGACGGGAAAATACAACAGTGCTTCATCGGAGGCTGCACTGATGATGTTACCCAGCAGGGTAATGAAATGTCTGCAGAACAATGAACCAGCTCCATGAGCCAACCAACCACAACATCCACAACCCGAGCTAGAAATCTACTCAAAAACCTTAGAGAGTGCCTTTAACTTTGTCTTTTAACATCATTCTGCATTCAAAGCAAATGCAATGTTTTTTAGTCTAGATCAAGGAACAGTGGGTTTTGCCCAAGATTGCCAATGGCAGGAATGGATATTTTATCAGGGAATGGTTTTTGTCAGCAGCAAAATATTACCTGCTTTTTTTTAATAAAAAAGACAACCCTGAAAAGAGGAGGAGACTGGAGGAAGCCAGCAGAAAGTATCACCGATACTGGGAAGTGAGATGTTCAAAGCTCTGGGAACAGCAAGAACTGAGGGAATTGGACTGATTAAATTTGAATTACTCTTCTTTAAAGCTTGTGTTTCCGATTTGCACTGCTAGTGCATTGGGGAGATGCCACATGGAGGAAGGATGTATCTAGCTGGTGCCTGTGGATTGTGCCCTGGGCTGCAGTTTCGCCATAGGCAACATGGAGGACATTTGGAGCAAGTGGTAAGCTCAATCTGTCAGTACATACCCTGGTTCCCTTGTCAAGTTTGCCCAATGGCTAACTTGTTTGGCATTCCTGGTAAATAATTTCTAATTAACCTGTTCAGGGAAGCAATTACACATCTCTGGAGCAGGTGGAGCTTGAACCTGGGCCCTCCTGGCACATAGAGATGGACACTACCCTTGTGGCATAAAAGCCCTTTAATGTAAGATGAGAGGCTGAATGTTAATGAGGTGACTGTGCCATCAACAAGGCATTTAATAAGCAATAGTTATCAGTTGGAAACTTGCCACTGCCTCATGAGACTCTCACCATGCCACCTGTCAAAACCATAAAAGATGATGCAAGCTGCTGTCGATGCTGAGATGGGCCTAATTGGACTTCTCCAACAATTCTTCCACACATCCAACCATAGCATACATCACTCAGATCCCTGTAAGATTCTGCCCAATGAAACTAAACTGAAGTATATTTTGACAGCTGTGTTTGAACAGCAGGGCAAAGGCAAGAAAAAAAAATAATGGCTTTGCAAACAAACACTCGAAGTCTCACTCTTTTCTTCCTTTTCTCAATCTTGAAGTCACTGCCCAGTGAAAAACTGACTTTGGAAATCAACTATTCACCAAAAACTCAAGGGTATCTGCAAACCTCACCTGCAGCGTATGAGTTAATAATTAGACAACTGGCCTCAGGGTTAAAGTCTAACACTTCAAAGACTTTCAGAACTTTAAACTGCAATTGCTATAGGAGAGTCATGAGGCCCCTTCTGGAGTACTGTGTGCCCTGTTGTAGGAGGATATTATTAAATTGGACAGGGTTCAGAAAAGATTTACCAGGATGTAGCCAGGACTGGAGGATTTGATTTATAGGCAGAGGCTGGATAGGTTGGGACCATTTTTTTTTACTGGAGCATAGGAGATTGAGGGATGACCTTAAAGGGATTTATAAAATCATAAGGGGCATAGATAAGGGAATAGCAAGTGTCTTTTCCCTAGGATGGGGTAGTTCAAAACTAAGGGGCATATTTTTAAGGTGAGAAGAGAAAGTTTTTAAAAGGACGTGAGGGGTCTCTTTTTTTCAAAACAGCAGTTAGTGTGTGAAATAGGCTGCCAGAGGAAGTGGTGGATGCAGGTACAGTTACAACATTTAAAAGGCATTAGATAAGTAAATGAATAGGAAAGTTAGGAGAGTTATGAGTCAGGTGCAGGCAAATGGGACTAGATTAGTTTGGGAATTTGACTAGTTGGACTAGTTGGACCGAAGGGTGTGTTACCATTCTGTATGACTCCACTTGACACCGTCCCCCGCTTCTTTTTAAGTTTATTATCTGTGTTTGTGTAGGTTTGTCACTTTTTTGGGTGTAGTAGGTAATAAAATTCTTCTTTTTTCACAAGTTTTCACAGAATTTTTTTTTAATTTGGCTCCTTAATTTTGATCGTATTAATCACATTTTAATGGGAGTCTAATAGCTCCAAAAATAAATAAAAATATTGGTTGTGACCAACTGATAAAAGGTTAACAAAAAGGAGTCAATTGCCTTTCCTCACCAGGTCAAAGACATTTCACAATTGCAGACAAATTATTGATGTTTGTTAAATTGGTTATTTCAGCTTCAATATGGAAAGATGTTCTAGACACCATTCACCAGGAGCACTTTGGAATGACCAAGTGTACAGCCTGGGCTCTGACATCAGTATGGTGACTAAATATCTCAAAAATTATTGAAGGTCTCAAAGCTGCCTGCAAAATTTATGTTGTTCACAGGCCTAAGCAGCAAGAGCCACTCACTCCCGTCACATTCTCCACAAAACCATGGGAACAAGTGAGAACAGACCTATTTATGTTTGATGCATGCTCTTATCTTACTGTGGTCAATTGTTTCATGGTGGATATCCCACCACAGATATAGTAGCCAGGCTTTTGCATGAAATATTAGCTACTTGTGGGATCCATGATGTGGTCATGTCTGATAACGGACTACAGTTTGTTAACAAATCTTTCAGCCAAACTGCAATCAAAAGCTTGCCAAAATATCCACAGTGGAAGAGGAAGCCAAGTTCCAGGTCCAGACAAACAAGTCACTTTTGAAGAATAATGCCGACAGCATTGTTAAATGGCTGGTCCAACCAACACCAGTTTGGCTTATCACCATCAGTTGCTGATGAGCAGAAAACCGAAGACTCAATTGCCTGTCCTACCAAAGTGGTTGATTCCACAAGTAAGTCTATTTGACTATGAAAATGCAAATAATAATGAACAGTGTTACCAGGAGCAGAAGGCTAGCCACTCTAAGGGGTGTCTGTGTGGATGACATTTGACGTACTTGAGCCAAAAGCAAAGTGTATAGATATAAGAACTTAACAGGAAAAACATTGTCATTCAAAAGGTACTAGACCACTGGTGATCATATACTGTTTGTGCTACTAAATGCGTGGTTCCAAGTAACCACAGAAATCTTGTCTTGATTTGATTTTTGATTTTATTGTCATGTGTGCCTAAGTGCAAAAGTACAGGAGTACAGTGAAAAGTGTATAATATCTCCACACAAGGTACCATCTTGGGTACAAGTACCTAGGTACAGAATCTTAAGAGCAAGGTAGAAAGAAAAAGTTAAAAGTCAAACATTGTAGTCATTATAGTACAGTGACACCTTCTTAGTTTTAAGTAGAAAATAAAGAAATAAAGCTGGAAGTTCTCATTACAACCCAATCTTCCCTAGTGATTGATTGAGATTTACTCAATGAGGAAAGTAATAACAACAATGATTTACAGGCCACACATATTCAAGGACAGAATCCAAGTTGACAGCCATCAAGCCAAGGATCTACCAATCTTCTAAACCCAAAAAAAACACACCATGGAAGATTTGTAAAACCTCTGGAGCATCTGAAATTGTGAAGTCAGAGACTTTGAAGATAGAGTTAGTGGCAAATGTAATTATATACGTGAAAGTATAAAAGTGAATTATGGAAATAAAACTTTGAGGGAGATGTTGATGAGGTAATGGTTCCATGAAGGTTAACACTGAAAACTGAATTAAGTTTCTCCCAATCTGATTTAGTTAAGAGAATTTGTGGGGAAAAGCAGAACATCTTAGAGTCTCTAAGGGGATAGACTATCTTGGGTCTCCCAAAAGTCTTAGTGATAATTTCAATCCAACCATTTTTTTTTTGCAGGCTGTGGGAATCACTGGCTAGGTAAGTATTTATTGTAATAAAAACCAAAAGAACTGCGGATGCTGTAAACCAGGAACAAAAACAAAGTTGCTGGAAAAGCTCAGCAGGGCTGGCAGCATCTCTGAAGGAGAAAACAGAGTTAATGTTTTGACCCGAATTTATTTATTGTACTTACCTGATTTCCCATGAGTCAGCGATTGGAGCTGCCTTCTTGAACTGCTGCAGGCCATATGGTATAGTTTGCCATCCTGAAGATGTTCCCCTTATCCCAACTCTTATATCTTCTATCAGTTAGCCCATCCTCTAGCCAAGTTAATTACTAACTTCAATATCATGGGGTCTTATCTTATTATGTAGTTTAATGTGCGGCAGCCTATCAAAAGCCTGCTGAAAGCTTCTGAACACTTTTTGATCTTAGCTCTTTTGTCCATGCCTGATCCAAGGCTGTAATGATTTCAGGAGCTGAGTGGGCCTGGCGGCACCCAAATGGAGCTTCAGTGAGCAGGTTATTGCTGAGAAAGTGTTATTTGGTCGTACTGTTGCTGACACTTTCACTTTGTTGACAATTGAGGGTAGACGGATGGGACAGTAATTGGCCAGCTGGATTTGTTATGCTTTATGTGGACAGAATATGCCTGGGTTACTTTCCACATTGCCAGATAGATTCCAGTGTTGTTACTTTAGTGAAAATATCTTGACTTGGGTCACAGCAGGGTCCAGAACACAAGTCTTCAATAATATGCTACAATGTTGTCAGAATGCATAGCCTTTGTAATATCCAGTGCCTTCAGCCATTTCTTGGGACCACACAGACTGAATCAAACTGAAGAGTGGAATTCGTGATGCTGTGGACCTCAGATGATGGCTGCGATAAATTGTCAATTCGGCACTTCTGGCTGAAGATGCTTGCAAGAGCTTTTTTACCTTTTCCTTTGATGTGCTGTGCTCCCCCTATCAGCAATGATGGGTATATTTATGGGGCCTCTGCCTCCGGTAAGTTGGTTAACTGTCTGATACCTTTCATGACTGGATGTGTCAGGACTGCAGACTTTAGATCTGGTATGTTAATTGGAGAAGGCCTTGGCCCTGTCTATTGCAAAATGGTTATGCTGTTTGGCGTGCAAGCAGTTCTGTGTTTTAACCTCACCAGGTCGATGCTTCCTTTTTAGGGCTATGAGATGCTCACCTCCGGCAATCTTCATTGAAGTTGTTCATCACCTGGCTTGGAGGAAAGGCTAAAACGGAAGCCAGGCCATGAAGTTACCAGTTTGTAGCTGAATACAGTTCTGCTGCTGCAAACGGCCCCAGCACTTCATGGAGGTCCAGTCTCTAGTTTCTTTATTCTTTCCTGGGATGAGGGCATCACTAGCTAGGCCAGCATTTATTGCCCATCCCTAATTGCCCAGAGGGCAGTTAAGAGTCAATCACATTGCTATGGATCTGGAGTCACATGTAGGCCAGACCAGGTAAGGATGGCAGATTTCCTTTGCTAAAGGACATTAGTGCACCAGATAGGTTTTTCCTGACAATTGGCAATGGATTCACGAACATCATTAGACTCTTAATTCCAGATACTTATTGAATTCAAATTCCACCATCTGCCATGGGATTCGAATCCAGGTCCCCAGACATTATCTGGGTTGCCAGATCTGTTCAGAATAGATCCCATTCAGCAGAGTGGTAGTCCAGTACAACATTAGTCCCTACTCTGACTTTGCTGCTACCAACTGTCACTTTCTTGGGTCATCAATTATTGCTCATGCAGTCAGCTCTCAGCAGGAATGGAGAGTTGGCCAGTGCTGCAGCAGAATCTCCAGCAGTGGAGTCAATGCTGCAATCTTAAAAGAGGTGGTGAGACACCTTAAATAGCAGATGGAGGCCCACACAATACGTGATAAAGCCACAATGGAAGGAAAGGAGACGTCTACTGCTGTACTCGATGCTCTCCAGGAGCAGCATCCATCAATTGCTGTTCCTTTTTATACTAATATAATTTAGGTGAGTATTCCTTTTAGGAAATGACATAATCATAACCTAAACCCATCATCTGGATAGCTGCTGCAGCTATCAGGCCTACATCCTCCATCACATTTGGGAAAATTTAGAGCACATCTTCAACAGGGTATAGATCCAAAACCTCAAGTCTAAGGTTTGGATTTTCATTTTGATTGAGAAAATGGTGGATGAGTCTAGGAATCGCTAGCCCCATATGTGAACACATCACTCACATTTTCCTGGGGTATAAGATTACGAAGGGGTTAAGTTGGGAGTTTTGTATGTGTAGTTCATGGAGCAACTAGATAGTTACAGAATCCGTCCAGTGTGGAAGCAGACCATTCAGCCCATTGAATCCACACCTGCCCTATGAAGGGCATCCTACCCAGACCTCCAACTCTACCCTATCCCTGGCTAATCCAGCTAGCCTGCACATCTCTGGACGCTACAGGCAATTTAGCATGGCCAATCCACCTAGCCTGCACATCTTTGGATTGTGGGAGGAAACCGGAGCACCTGGAGGAAACCCACGCAGACATGGGGAGAATGTGCAAACTCACACAGGCAGTGGCCAGAGGCTGGAATCAAACCTGGGTCCCTGGTGCTGTGAGGCAGCAGTGCTAACCACTGAGCCACCATACCTCCCCTCCCATGTGTCTTGGGTAGCCCAGGAGTGCGAATCCCAAAATATACACTGTGGACCTGGTAGGAGCAGCTGTCAACTTTATCCACATTTTTTAGATAGCCAGGACACAGCTTTGGAGAGGTAGGATATCCCTTTGGACATTGTCCTAGGACATCTTTGGGGTCATTAGCGTCATAAAGATCTACAACATTGAAAAAGGCCCTTTGGCCCATCAAGTCTGCACCAGTCAAAACTAACCACCTAACTACTCTAACTCAATTTCCCACCACTTGACCCATAGCTTTGCATGACTTGGCAGTACAAGTGCACATCTAAATGCATCTTAAATATTCTGGGGGTTTCTGCCTCTCTCACCCTTACAAGTCATGATTTTGACATCCCCTTCACCCTCTAGGTGAGAAAACATTTCCTCACAAACCCTCTAACCCTCATGACCCTTGCCTCAAATCTAGGCCCCCTGGTCATTGATTCCTCCACCAAGGGGAAAGGTTTCTTCCTGACTACTTTGTTTGTGTCCTCATAATTTTATACTTCACAAGCATGTACCCCCTTAGTCACCTCTGCTCCAAGGAATACAACCCTATTCTATCCATAGGAAGGGGTGTGTACCCTCTGTGGTGGTGAGGGGTAGAGTGCCCTTTCAACAGTGAAAATTGGCATGAATACGGCCAGAATGTGCACACATCCATTGACTGTTAAGCTCATTGAAACTGTTAACTGACCTGTCAAAATCAACTTCAAAAGTGTCAAAATTAACTGTCAAATCTATCAAAATTACTTTTACTAAAAATCAATTTGTGAGATGTTAATGTTGCTGGCTAGGCCAGCATTTGTTGCCATCCTTCATCGCCTTTGAAAAGGTTTTGGTGAGCTACCTTCTTGACCATTGCAGGTAATGGTAACTGTTGACAGTGGAGAATTTAGTGATGAAAATACCATTAAATGTCAAGGAACAATGGTTAGATTCTCTCCTGTTGGAGACAGTCATTTCCAGTATGAATGTAAATGTCACTTGCCACTTGTCAGTCCAAGACTGGATATTATCCAGGTCTTGTTGCATTTGCACATGGACTGCCTCAGTATCTGAGGTGTTGGAGATGGTGCTGAACATTGTGCAATCATCAACAAACATCCCCACGTCTGACCTTATGGTGGAGGGGAGGTCATTGATGAAGCAGCTGAAGATGGTTGGACATTGAAGAACTCCTGCAGAGATGTCCTGGAACTGAAATGACTGACCTCCAACAGCCATGACCAACTTCCTTTATGCTGGATATGACTCCAACCAGCAAAGAGTTTATCCCCCTCATTCTTATTGTTCAGTTTCATTCAGGGTCCTTGATGACTCTTGAATCAAACAGCCTTGATATCAAGGGCTGTCATTCTCACCTCACCTGTGGAATTCAGCACTTTTTTGTCCAACTTTGAACTAAAGTTGTAATGAGATCAAGAGTTGAGTTGCTCTTGCGGAATCCAAACTGGGCAACAGTGAGCTAGGCAAATGTTGCTTGATAGCACTGTTGATGACTTCTTCCGTCGCTTTACTGAGCACTTATCAAGATGATAAGTCAATGGGAGTTGTCCAAAACGTGGATTGGCATGAATAGAGCATGGGAACTGTGTGAGGGGTGGTGACAGGTGAGGATTGGAGGGATGTTTTATGTCTTGTACTTTCTTGAAACTTCAATACAGTGCAGACACACCCAAGCCAGCCTTCCATACAGCCAACTCTGCACCAAGCAGCCTCCACTCTCATTTTAGCCGACAGTCTCAGTTCTCCACTTGTCCGCACCAAACCAAACACCTGACATCTAAGCAGCACTTTTTAAAAGTTATCTTTGCAGAGCCATGAATTCTCTTGACTCCATGCACCCGACAAGCCATCAAAAATCCTTCCCCTCCTCCGCTAGATTATAGATTTAATTAGGAGGTCATTTGGTTTGTCATTTCTATGTCAGTTCTCTGCAAGAGGAATTCAGCTAGTTCCCCTCCCTAGCCCTTTTGCCCCAAAAATTTGCTTTTCCTCCCAGTGCTGATCCAATTGAAAGCCATGGTTGAATCTGCCACCACCACACTCTGAGGCAGTGCATTGCAGACCCGAACAAATTGCTGTGTAAATAGATTTTTTTCTCTCATGTTGTGATTTGTTCTGTTACTATTCATTTTATACCGTTGTCCTCTGCTCCTTGATTCCACCAATGGGAATAATTCCTCTCTATCTACTTTGTTTTGACCAAGCTTGTCCAACAGATAGCCTGCATATCATAGTGTGGACTCCTAAGGAGCCCTACGTGTCTTGCCAAGCTGCTGATTAAAATTCAGGTAAGTGTAAGTGGAAAGATTGGCAAGGAGCTGCTCCTTCAATCAGAGGCTGTTTCTCTTCCATGATTGCAGCTAATAAGCTCAGTTGCAATGCCTGAGAACTGGAAATGCGGTGGTGAGTCAGTGGGACCAGGGTTGACAGACGTCCAGGGAGACACAGCTTAGAAAGGAGGAAAATAGTAGTCCAGCTTCTAGTGATGGGGGAGATGGACGTCAGGCAGGCCAACAACAGGGATTGGGGTAAACTGGGAGTCGAGGAGGCTGCCAATGTGGAGAACGGTGAATGAGTGACTGACTGTTGGGCTGGGTAAGTGTATAACTGAAGAGATGAGTGTGTGTGTGAGTGTGACTAAGATGAATGCATATGTGCTTTTCACACCTAGCCACCTCTGCAAAAGCCTATCCAAAAAGAAGGCTGAGAGAGGAGAAAAACTTGGGCTGAAACGCAATCCATTTCTGACTCCCACTTTTTGTATATATTCTGTTGAAGTTAGCTTGGAGCATACCCCATCAGATCAATCAAATAAGATCAATCTTACTGAAAGCCAATTTCTTTGCTTGGCCCCAGTCCCCACTCCTTTCTGTCATAAACTAGATTGGAAATCAATTGTTCCACACAACCTGTGCCTCTCAACTAGAAGTATAAAGAAAGATTTCCATTGTTAGCTCTGCTTGTTTTGCATATTTTAATGATTATTTTTATTAATTACCTTTTAAATTATCAACGTATTGCCTTGGAATTTTTTTGGCTTGATTATAAAAGACAGAGGGTGGTAGTACAGGGTTATTATTCGGACTGGAGGCCTGTGAACAGTGGTGTGCCACAAGGATTGGTACTGGGCCCACTATTGTTTGCCATTTATATAAACCATTTGGATGAGAATATGGGAGACAGTTAGTAAGTTTGCGGATGACACCAGAATTGGTGGTATAGTGGACTGCGAAGAAGGTTATCTAAGAGTACAATGAGATCTGGATCAGGTAGTCAAATGGATCGAAAAGTGGCAGATGGAGTTTAATTTAGATAAATGCGAGGTGTTGCATTTTGGTAAGGCAAATCAGGGCAGGACTTGCATAGTTAATGGTAGGGCCCTGGGCAATGTTGTAGAACAGAGGAACCTAGGGGTGCAGGTTCATAGTTCCTTGAAAATGGCATTACAGGTAGACAGGGTAGTGAAGAAGGTGTTTGACACGTTTGCCTTCACCGGTCAGGTCATTGAGTTTAGACTTGGGAAATCACGTTGCGGCTGTACAAGTGAGGTTACTTTTGGACTGCTATATACAGTTCTTGTCACCCTGCTATTGGAAAGATATTATTAAATTGGACAGCATACAGAAAAGATTTCCAAGGATGTTCTTGGAGTGTTTGAGTTATAAGGAGAAGCTGGATAGGCTGGAACATTTCACACTGGAGCGTAGGAGGCTGATGGGTGACCTTATAGAGGTTTATAAAATCATGAAGGGCATAAATAAGGTGAATAGCCAAGGTCTTTTTCCAAGGGTAGGGGAAGTAGGGGGCAGAGGTATAAGGTAAGAGGAGAAAGACTGAGAAGGGACCTGAGGGAAACCTTTTCACACAGAGGGTAAAGTGTATGGAATGAGCTGCCAGAGGATGTGGTCGAGGTGGGTACATTTACAACATTTAAAAATCATTTGGACAGGTACATGAATAGGAAAGGTTTAGACAGATATGGACCAAACACAGGCAAATTGCACTAGTTCAGTTTAGGAAACCTGTTCGGCATGGAGAATGTGGACTTAAGGATCTGTTTCTGTGTTCAATGACTCTATAACTCTGGATGGATGAATTTCAGTGTTTTTTTTTAATTTGTTCATGTGATGTGAGTGTCACTGGCATAACCAGCCTTTATTGCCCATCTCTAATTGCCAAGATGGCAGTTGAGAATTGACAAGATTGTTGTGGGCTTGAAGACACACACAGGTGAGACCAAGTAGGAATAGCAGATTCCCTTCCCTGAAACAACATCAGTGAACCAGATGGGTCTTTACAATGATCGGCAATGGCTATATGGTTGCCGTTTGGCCTGCCATTAACTCCAGAATTTTATTGAAATCAAATTTCACAATACGCCAAGGTGGGAATCAAACACATATCGCCACCACTTTAGGCAGAGTTTCTGGATCTCTAGACCAGTGATATTACCAGATTTCCATCATCTCCCCTGCAACTAAATTGAAATACATCTTTCTCATCCTTGATTTTTCTTACATTTTTAATGCAAACAAATGTTTAAAGTTCCATTATATGCTATCAATTCCTGTTAGCTTCAATTATAGATACATCCAAACATTAGTTTTGTAACCAAAATCCAACACAATATAAGTCCCTGTTTTGAACATTCAATATACTGTCTATGGTCAACCATTAATAAAATTATATGCACAGCAGCAGTACAATGCAGGAGCCTGAATCATAACCATATAAATTAGATTTAGATACTGTCATTCAATTGTTTTTGCAAATTGCTAAATAAGTTATTGATTGGTTTAGATACAAAGATTTGCAAGTTAATGATTTTTAACTGGATTTTGAAGATCTTCTGATTCGAGTAAAGCAAAATGTATTTGAGAGGACAATGCTCCATGAAAACAGCTAACCAATAAAGTTCAAAGTGTTTATTAATAACTGAAAGACATATCAGAATATCTTATTTCATGAATATTACATCTGATTAAAAAAGATCTTGTTAGTAGCATTAGTTGAGCAATGTTAATCACCATTAGATAGCATTGTTTGTGCATTTTGGAGTTGCACAAGATAAATTAATGATGCACCATTCTTTTAAGTACTACCATGAGCAGAGAGCGCGATCCAATTGGCTGATCATTCGATATGATTTATAATGGATTTGCTAACGGAATGCAAGTTGTTTCCTGCTGTATTCAAAATGTTCAAGCTATTACTTTTGTATCAGGAATACAATTATCAACTTTCACTTTAGCGCTAAGTCACACTTTTGCTATCCCATCCATCAAGTGACTGCATGAGTAGATCTAGACACTCTATCCAAGATCCCAAAGTGTAGTGACCTTCATGGTTACACTGCGACTGACATTCTCCTTTGGGCCTAACCTCCTGCAATATGCGTATTCTCTATCCAAATACAAATATCACTGAGCTTACTCCTGGGATAAACTTTTAGCAGTATTTTAAACTATTTTGATCACTTATCAATTAGTAGCCTATTTTCTGACAGCCCAATGACAATAGTTAAATTTATATTTTTTCTATATGACAGCCACTAACTTTAAAAAAAAAACTGTAGAAGAAAGTTTTGAAATGTGTCAATAAGTATACAGCCCAAATAAATTAGTGTTGTTGCTTAGTTACTTATTTATTTATGTCTATTCTTGCACCATAATAAAAATATATTTTACACAGTGCAAAAGCAGTGATTTTTACATTTCAGTACGTGGCAGGTGCTTGTAGTCTATAAAATGACTCTGCTCAGTTGCATAAAACATTTGTCTAACCTTGGGAATAAAATCAGAATATTTAATAACAAGTTACCATTTGCCCAAGGGAATATTTTTGCTCGTATGAGCAGCTTATTGTGTGTTCTTCTAATCAGACCCAGGTACAGAGTAACAAACAGACAAATTGTAGCTCAAAATAATCCCACTTTCTGTGGCCTCTGCATTCTAGCAAATGTTTCAGTAATTGATTTGTTGATCCATGTTATCTTCGAATCTGAGTCTTACTCCAGCCATGAACCATTTCAAACTGAACCCCTTTGTTATTCTGTTTCAAGTCAATTACAAAGGAAAGATACATGCAAAATTTTCTTTTATCATTGATAAAAAGACATAAGAGTAAGCATCCTAAACTTACTAACCTTTCCTTAGATGATTTTTCTCATTCCTTAGCACATAAATGCACTTTATATTGGTCATAGTAGCATCTCTTCTTTGCTCTGCTTACAAGTTCTTCAGTAATTTAGCTTAAACTTTGACAGTTGCAGGCTACTTGGGTTGTCAACTAACCAGCAATATCAACCTTCTATATGAATTCATCAACATTAAATTTTCATAATGAAAAAGCCCTGTGATCCGAGAGTCATTGGTGAGGAGAATGGCTTTCTGAATAATTCATCTCAATGTTGCCTTACTCAAAACTATAAAGCGAAGCTGAACTGTGAATCAGTGAGCACTGGAAATTGCCCTGCAGGGAATTATTATTTGTCTCCGTATCTTCAGCCTGCCCCTCAGATCACTGCAGACATTTTGGTTGGCTGTGAGTGAGGGCATGTCTTAACACTAGATTTTCACAGGTACTCATGCACTGTGACATCCAATTGCTAGACCTCTCTTTTGCCCTTGCTGGTGCTCCTGGAAGTCCCTGACAATCTGTTTTATTCAATTTCATATTCTTCAGGGTTTGGGTCCATAAATGCCCTCGTGTGGTCTGGCACACACCCATTCACTCAGCTTCTGAGGTGTCACTCCCATGTCAGCTACTAACTGAAGCCCAGAAGCTAGAGTTGCTTGTTGAGGGAGTCCCCACCTCAACAAACCATTGTCCATTGTTCTGAGACACAGACAGAAAGCTTTCAGAAAGCACCCAGAAGTGGATCTCCCTCAATTTCCTGGAGTTTCTAGCAGTGTCCTGACAGAATTCCCAAAGGACACTGGCAGTTCCCTGGAAGAATATTAGGGTCAACAGGTTTTATTAGTATACAGTGAACTGTAAAGAACAGAAAGAAAATAATAAATCAGAAGTCTGATAAGTCTCATATGACCTCGGAGCACATATAAATCTCCTTTAGAACTCCTTTAGGGTTCAGCAATTATGGAGTCATAGAGTTATACAGCAGGGAAAAAGCTCTTCATCCCAACTTGGGGTTGAAACTGACATGTGAAGCTTACTTTATTTATTACATCATGGCTCAGTTTCATTCTGTTTTAAGTAAACTATAGTTGTTGCCAAACTCTCAAATGAGGCACAACCCAAAGAACCTGAAATAAGCATGGTTGGTTTTCTCAATTAATAGTCCTCACTGGGATCTCACCTGCTGGAATCAGAATATCAGAAATTCAGCCTCACACTGAACGTCATTTCGAAATAATTTAAGTGGGTGTATGAAATTCCTATGAGATCCCAGTTGGTGATATCAACATTATCAGAATAAGGATGACCCCTGATCCTTGCTATATCATATTTAATTGGCTGTAGTTTTCTGTTTTATGTCAGAATATTCCTTTGTCTTATATTTAACTCTTTTATGGTGATTATAACCTAGTCCATTAACTTAAGTGACTACATAATATGAACATTTGATCCCAAAAATCTCTGTTGACACTCAAATGGAAACTAGGCTAAGTTGAATCTTGTTTTGCTAATATATGATGCCAGCATTGACAAATCTGACCTAAACCTCTGACGTACTGGAAGGCATGTTTGTGAAATGTATGTTTAGGTTCTATTAGCAACACCACAGTAGGGTATTGCTCTGTTAACAAGAAGCAGAGCAAGTATCATCAACATTCCAGTTGCCTAGAAATAATAATTTTGCTTTTGCGTTTTAATACATCAAGTTTTATCCTGTGAGCAATAATATCTTATAGCAAAATGGTGTACACGAGAAGACAATTAAATTGGGAAAAAAACCTCTTACTTGTGGAATACAAACAGAAAATAAAGATTCAAATCAAATATGTTCATTAAAACTTAATACTGGATCGGTTCTGGAGCCATTCCTTCTAGCACCCTCTGACTAGAGCCTCTATAAGTAGCCTTTGAAGACACTAGTATGTCAAATTCACAAATGCATAATTCTCAGAAAAATAATACTGTCCATCTTTCAGATTTAAATTATTGTGTTGATGATGCAGATTGACCCAATAACTTAATGTTTATCACATCAGCAAGCACCACTACTTCTCCAAGTGTGACCATGATACATTTCACTGTCCTCTTCACATGAAGCAGACTTCATCTGACTTATCCATTTATCGACATGCTTCAAGTTTGTCTTCAATGATATTCAGTGACCCTGGTAAATAGCTTACTTTTCATTGTCTTGATTGACACCAGCAAGTAATTCTGTCTGCCTCTAAATGCACTGTTCTTAGTATCACAAATTAATTGCAGTACCTGCTGTAAGTATTTTAAGTTTGTATTGTGATAATGTTATGATGATTTAAAATAATCCTGACAAAAATATTTTGGGAAAATGATAGAACTTATATTTGTAAAGTGTAATGCAAAGTTAACATTTTTTTCTGCTCCTATAATGTGGCAAAGATATTTCTGAAAAGAAGTTGCAACACTTCGATCACTTGTTCTTAAGGTATAGTTCAACTATCAACCAATAACTGCCAAAGCTTATGGCAGCAGTAAAGTCTTATGCTATTGTCAGATTCACAAGTTAAATATTCCAGGAGGAATTTATTACTACACAGTGATACATAATGCTTGAAAACCCACACTCCAATATTGCTCACAAATTGGCGGCAAGAGAACAAGGGACATGAAGGATGCTTCAGCACAGTAACCTATCCTTCTCTTCCTCCTGGGACTCACTTGGCCAGCTTTCATCCTCATAATTATAATAAATTTGACATTTCATAGATAATATTGATTTCTGTATTTTAGCATTTCACCATAGGTGACAGTCTAGCGTCAAGAATGAAATTTCTATTGATCTCCTGCGCATTAATCTCTCATGTGTATGTGATCATTTTTATAAGACCTTTTACAGCACATAAATCAATATTTCATATTTCCAGCTATGCCAGAGGAGATGTCATATTTGTAAACTGTGTGTTGACACCTGCAATTCCTTCCTATCTAGCTGCAACTGTGCCGTATCAGTCAATTCAGGGTTAAGAAGGGGCTGCTACAAACAGGTAGAAGGAAGACAGAAGTTTGGAAATCTATTTAAATGAAGCACAAGAAAAGACTTTTAAAAATTAATGTTGTATTTCTTTTTACTTCTATGGAAAACTAAAGCCATAGTCACACTTAATTTTAAATCTGAATAAGTCCTTTTAATCTGGAGTGTACCTTTTGAGATCTCAAAACACAAATAAAGCAACACAAAATAGAAACTGCTGTCTTAAAGATTTTGAGCAAGTCAACATAAATACTATTGCTACATTCTTTTTAACAACATTCTGTAATGGCGTATAATCACTTCTTCTGAATATAATCAGATTAGCAACCAACTGCTTGGAGCCTTGATGACAAATACTGCAGTCAGAATGAGTTTTGCTACTTCTGGAGTTATACATTTGGATGACCTCTTGGTGTACTTTATTCAAGTAAGTGATGTTAGAAAAGACTGATAAGGGGTGCTGGTCATTAAACAGTTGAAAAACTATTTGCTTTTATAAAAATAAAGTATTTCATCAAAATATTTCATTATTATAATTTAAAGTTAAAGTGTTCAAAAATAGTTCATAGAAAGTATTTCTTTAGACTTTTGAAAAAGTCCAATATAACCAAAATCATTTAGCAATCTATTTTAAATGGGCTATATTAGTAAAACAGATGCATAGATAAACATAACAATTAATATCTAGCTTGGTTCATATTGTTTCGACAGACCAAGATGTATTCCAGCTTGCCATTTTATCTACTGTCTCTACGTGGCACCAGACAGTTAAGAAGGTGTGAAAATGAATAGAACAAAGGTACACAGAAGATATTGCTTTCAGATCCTGTAATAAGGTAGTCATGCCTTTATGTATTTTACAGTCAACCATGTTACAGAATAACTTCCATATATTCCAGTAAGCATGGAACATTCTGATATGAAAGATCAGCTATTTTGCCTAAAGAATACTCAAGTCTATTTATATTAAAAATTTAACCAATAAGGCTGAGACATTAACAGGTTTACATTACTGAAAATCAAACATCTGTATTGTTCCAAATGCTCTCCTTTTGTTTAAATAGAATATTACCCTACAACGCTGTTGAGGATAAGACAATGAACATTTTCTCTTGGAAGCAAGAGCTGTTAAAATAGATGATTATTTTCAATGTGACATTCTAACCAATTATTTTTAAGCCTTTCCAATTAAACCAAAAGAATTATTTTATAATCCAATTCATAAACTGTTTTTCTAATTGTTTGAAAAAAAGTCTTGTAGGTCACAACTGGGGCACATTTTTTGTTATGTACGTGGCTACAGAGGACTATTTATTCCCCAAGTAAGTATACATTTAAGTGTGGTTATTATGGGTATTGCAACATATACTCTAAGGATTAATTTCTGGCACAGATGGAGTGCCCAGTGAAATTTAATCAAACTCTATGTGCTTTAGTAAACAGAATACTGTGTTTAACATATTTTAATATGTGATGTATATCTTTTACAGTGCACTTAATTTCAGTTAATTGCAATGCTGTGCGCTTTGTATTTTGAGCAGCAGTTGCCTCCCATGGTTCATAAATGGGATATGCACAAGTGGAACAATGGGAATGTGTGGCTTATTCAGCAACTGCACAACTAAGCAGGTTAGAGAAGTTGTACTGTTTAGTAGAATAAATAACATGTTGCATTGCACATTCTGTATGTATCACATTATCAGATAGATATAAAAACAAATATTACATACTAAAAGTTATTTCTGATGTTTTTTTTTTGGTGCTGCATTTGTAATGTTCCAGGGAGTTGACAGTTTGATTGTAGGAGTTATTTTCTTATTAAAGTAACCATTACCCCACACACATTATAGACAGGTACAGATATGAGTCCAAAATATCCTTTTGCTTTATCAGCCATGTCCTTAACAACAGAATGCTACCATCATGTTTAAGAGACTCAAAAACAAACTGTTGAAGAATCCATGCAGGTAGAATTTTTCACAGAGGGACACACTTCACTTGCCTAAATCCAGAAAGCTTAAGCAGTTAGCCTGGCAGTTCCAAGTGTGTGCAGGAAAACTACAGGAGAGCAACTAACTGAACTACAGGCTTCTAATAAAGGTCACACAGCATTTCCAGTTTATCACCACCCTAACTGTTAGCAGTACTTACAGGATGAATGGGAATGGAAAGATGCGGACTCCTAATTTAACATCTCCAGCATTGCAACATACATTTATGACTAATGTCCAACTAATACTCATGTACTCTGGGGCAATAAATAGTCACTGGACATGAAGGATGAGGGTCAAAGGGAAGAGAGTGAAGAAAGAGCAAAAGTAAAATTAAACAAAATAATTTTAAAGAGATCTTTATGGCAGGATGAAGGTGACATAGTGGAAATCTGAAAGAGAAGGTTTCAGATTATGAGGACAGAATAGCTGAAGTTCAGCCAAAAAGGCCTGAACAGAAGATGCAGTCTTGTCTGATTAAATTGGAGGATATATTTGGGAATGTAGGGCTTTAATAAATTGTACAAGGAGTGAGATAGGGACTATAAGGTTTGAAAATTGAGCAAGAGTCAAAGGGGAGGATGACAATCTTTAAGTCTCTGACAATGGGAAGCCAATGGAATTTGATGAGGAAGATGGTGGCACCAGCTTAGATCAGAATTAAAATGTAGCTGCAGCATTTTGAAACTCAAAGTCTATGGCTGGTGAGAAAACTTCAGGCATGTCCAGCTATATGGTGATAAAAGCATTGGTTAGAATTTTAGTCCTCAAGTCGCAAACAAAAAAGTATAGGCTGTCAACATTTTACAGGTGTAAACAATCATTGTACAAGCAGATATGCAGAAGGAACATTGACCTAGAGGGCAACATGGTTCCATTCCTCTCAACTTCCTTTCATGTGGCAGCTGGAGAGATGAAGGGAGTCAATGTTAAAAGTCTGTACTTATTTGCAGGAGCTAAAGATAATTGGCTAAAAATTAATTAAGGCCCATTTTTGGGTACAGGGGATTGTGAGTCCTGATTCGACGATGCACGTTCTCTTTGAGGCAGGCAGTGCACAGACTTTGTGCTTTATCCTGGATGATTTCAGTGTACAGTCCGACATGACCCACAAGAGTCTGTCCCTCTCAAAGGGAAGGTGCACTGAATCAGAGATGGCCGCTGCTGACTGTCACTGCTGTAATTGGAATGAGGGGAATTGAAGTATCTGGGCAAAGAGAGGACTCTTCACTTCACAGATGCAGTACTGAAAGTAAACAGAAACTCCAAATGCCATGTGTCTGCACAGAATCAGGAAGCCATCAAAAAGAGTCCTTTTAAAAGAATGGATGCAACTTGCTACAGAAATCTATTCTCATTATCTGGACGCTTAGCACAGCAGCCTCACAGCGCCAGGGACCCAGGTTCAATTCCAACCTGGGGCGACTGTCTGTGTGGAGTTTGCACATTCTCCCCGTGGGATTCAGCTTGGTGTTCTAGTTTCCTCTCACAATCCAAAGATGTTCAAGTTAGGTGGATTGGCCATGCTCAATTGCCTGTAGTGTTCAGGGATGTGCAGATTAAGTGCATTAGCCATGGGAAATATAGGGTTACAGGGATATGGTAGGGCAATGGGTCTGGGTGGGATGCTTGTCAGAGGGTCAGTGTGAACTTGTTGGGCTGAGTGGCCTATTTCTGCACTGTGGGAATTCTGTGATATGATGATGATGATGAAGGACTACAATGGTCCAAGAGGGTGGCTCACCACCCCTTTCTCATCCAGCAAAATAAATATTGATCTTGATAGCAACACTCACTTCTTGTGAAAATATAAAAACAAGTCTGAAATGCTTGTTTTCTTTACTACAGAGACTGCATGGGCCTGTTCATCATCTCTTTTCAAAGAGCTCTCAGCAAATTTAGTTGAGGAAAGTGCCTCTGTTAATTAAAGATTGCACAATTATTTTCCATTATCTTCCTCAACATTATCTCCAGTCCCCCTTACACTGAAGTAATATTGATCCAAACTCTGGGTCATACCTTCAATCACTAATGAAATACAAAGACTGTGCCCTCTTAAACATAATGTGCTGGTGCAACTTTAAGGTGCTGACTGAGCAATCACAGGCTTTCCACAGGAAAACTCACCCCAAGCTCTCTACTTCCATGGAAAATGAGCATGGAGAGCAACACCTGTACCTCCAAAAGCCTGGAAAAGTCACTTCAGTATGTGAATGTCACCAAAAATGTGTTTGGAATACAATTTCAGAGTCTTCAAGGTCTTTAGAGATCTTTTAGGATCATGGATATTTACTTTAGAGTATTTTAAAGCCAGTGGAGTGCAAGGTATTAAATGTGTATAATTCACAATGCAGAATGGATTGTTTGTCCAAAATGATCAGAGGTTGGTGGGAGTTCAAGTCAGTCTGTGTGTAATAATGATGGTGTAGATTATCTGTGGATATATTGTCATATTCATATTGAAGTAGGATGTGTAAATTTTATAATCTCATAAGATTCACAAAAAGGCCATGACACATTCCCTGTTTAACATTGAATATTGATTTGTATCATACAATGAATATTTCACATTAGACGTATAATAAGCAATACGCAAATTTGGAGTCTGTCTGGGAATTTTATTACGACAGACAATGGAAGTTTTAAATTTAGCTCTAGTGGTATAACCGTGAATCATGTGCGAATAAGGAAAAAAATCACTCAAATTATTTTGTAGAAGGTGGACAAGAACCAAATATGGAGGTCCTATCCCTTTTTGCAAAAGATCCCACTTTTGTCAGTAGGGGAAAAGGAGTGGGCATGATTCACATATGAGAGTAACCTGAACTCAATAGGGCTAACTCAATTCAGTGTTTATTTCAAGGACGTCCAATTTTCACTTTGGAAAGGACCTTTAACACTAGTATGGGAGCCACAATTTTTTAGTGAAGAAATAAATGTTTTTGAAAGATAAAGATTGTAGAACTGACATGATGAGAAGTTACTTAAATTTCCAGCCCTTTAAAACTTTATAATATTTGCCTACATCAGTGAGAGGTGAATAGACACTATCCTGACAGTTACATTAGTTATTTTTGGACATCTACCCAAGAGTTATCAGTCTCTTATTATGAATGTTTCATTGCTTTCCACAAGGCATAATTATCTCATCGGGGGACCTAAGTTCAAAGCTTGATTGATATTCAAATAGGTTATTAAAAGTATAGCTGTTTTTCATGTGGGTTTATGCATAGATATTTGTTTCATTTTTATAAGGAATTAGAAATTGAGAAGATATACAAGTTTCCAACAGACTTTGGTAAATGTGAATGTTTTTTTCTTCAATTACTGAAGATTATATTAAATACTTAGATCTTTATTCAACCTCAATCGGGCTCCCGAGGTCTGCCCATTGTGGATACTCTGTGAGTTGGCATAGAGTGTGTACAGGCCAATGTTAGTGGTTAATGGCATAGGTTGAGATTCCAGACATGAGGTGGCATAGGTTGTCGGTTGAAAATGAGGAGATGAGGGGGATGAAGACTCAAGGGTCTAACATGGGATGAAGCAACTGGGATACAGTCCCAAAGAAGTGAGGAGTGTCTTTTAATCAGTCCCATCCAGTAATTAGCAGAACCTGCACCATCGTCCAATCTGCCTCCAGGAACAATGGCTGAGTCAATCCTGCAACTACATCGCATGGAGCAAGGTCACTCTATTTGGGGCAGTTTCTTGTGAAATAGATATGGTGAATGGGGAAATTTCTCAACTTGCACTATCCACCTCAGGAGCAAAAACATGGACTCATATTTGCACTTTCTGAACAATGGATATGAAAGATAATTGGCATAGGGATCATTTTTTTAACGACTTGCTGGCCTGAATTCCCAGGCCTGTTTCGGAATGAGTTAAATATTTCTTGCTTTCACCAACCAGGCAAATGACCTTGTAAGTGATTTGCCTGTCAGCCTGTGAATAAAATGAGCAAGAACTCTCCCACTTCTCCACTGTCTTAGAGAGTATGCCTCCTACCTGTACATTTAGATTGCGGCCATTTCTATCCTCATCTTTCACACGCTGTCGCTGGTGCATTTCTCACTTGCATGTCTCAATTGGTGTATGAGCAGAGAAAATTGACAGTTTTGATGATCAGTCATTGTCTATGTGAATAGAACCCATGGCAGGCCCCATGTTTCATTTACCCTGTGTCAGTAACTGGTACCAGCCCTAGTTGAAAGGCAAGAGTACCCCAGGAGAGGACTTTGGTGAACCAAGGATATGCCCCAAGTCACATCTCATGGTACAAAGTACAGTACATTATAAAAGGAGCCCAAAAGAAATATAATAGAACTCACACAGCTACCAAGGTGCTTTTCGGCATTTTCAAGCTGAGTTTCTCTTTCTTGACTCAGATTTCTGCCATCACTACTACCACCTATTCCCACCCTTGAAACATTATGAAATAATATAATTTGTTGAGAATTCTGCAGATTTGATTTGGTAAGGCCTTAACCATGATTGTTTCCTGCTGTGCACTAGGTATCTTTGCACTTGGAAAAGGTCCAGTGATGGTGCAATCAGAAGAACGTGGTTGTCAGAAGTCATGTTTGAAAGACAAGAATTTTCTACTGAACCAGCAGCTCAGGCTACCACACAGCAGTAATGAACAAATTGTCTAGTAAGAACAATGTCACACCAAAGACTTACAATCTGTTCCATATGGGTTTAATCTAAAGTAAATTGCTGTTTCCCCTCCATCCAATCCAGCTATGCATCATAACAGTTTGATATGTTGATGGAAGGAATTGTTGCTACTCTTCTCAAGTCAAATAATATATGGCACCACAAGTAAACGTAGCCCAAATCTGTTTATGAAAACAAAATAATCTCATATAACCAGGGTATGGCCTGTTGTGTCTTTCATGGCTTTCTGCAAGAGCCACTGACCTAGTCCAAACTCTCCACATTTTTTCAATAGCACTGAAACATTTTTGTCTCTAGGTAATTATCCAATTCTCCTGTGAAGGTGTTGAGTGAGTGTCCTTCCATCATATGTTCAACCACCACAATCCAAGTCCTTGTTGAATAAGATAATGTGGGATAAAATTATATATATGACAAAACTCAAATGAAGCCTTCAGCAGCCTCTTCCAATAGGTCTCATCCATTGCTCATAGACTTCATGACTTGGTTCCACTTATCTATTTGATTATAGCCATAACATGTTTAAACTTCCCCTGCCACCCCATGACATCACATTGGGATACTACAAAGTTCCATCCCTGATCTCCTCTACTCCTTTATCTACATCCTACACTGTGGCAATAAAATTAGCAGACATGGAATAAGATTCTATCTATACATGTACAGTGATGATACATAACTCCACATCTCAATCAACTTTTCAATCCCTCTACTGCCTGAATTGTTCACTAGTTGGTACAGCATCCAAACCTATTGGGGTCCAGTTAAATATTGGGCAGATTGAAGCCTTTGACCCAAATTTTCCTCATATTGGTCAGACATAGAACTTTCAGGACACATCCCCATGTTTCTTGCACCCTTTCCCAAATTCCAGCAATTTTTACCACCATAGGATCAGGGTTTGAGGAGCTGGCTCCCATAAAGCATTTCTATCCTTGTTGGCTTCATTGCAATGATGAACAGTTCAAACTCCTACACAATTTTGTTGGAGTCAGTGCCATTTTGTAATTAGATATGTTTCACAGAACCTCAGAAGAGTCAAAGATTATGGGAAAATGATAGTCCTAAATGGGGAACCAAAGAAAGCATTCCTATAATTCTTTGGTTGATGCTCATTTGTGATGAAATGTGTATTTAAAAAAATCAATTCCTTCAGTTTCAAGAGGTTGTCTTGTTTGGATAGCCAAGCATGCTATGAATGCTTGGGTGAATTTCAAAAACTATTAAACTATTTAATTCAGCAAGAGGATGTGTATACAGTTTTCTTGACTGTATTTAGAGGTTATTAAAGGATTATCTGTCTTTGTTGCTTGTAAATGGATGTCCATTTGTTTTTAACCAACTGAATGATGAGATGAGGAGGCTTAATTATTTTCCAATGGCTTTGGAGTACTTTTTCTTCAAGTTGAAGTGTGCTTTAGAGACATCTTAATTAGATTCTTATAAGTTTGATATTTTTCACATACATTTGAAATTATTTTCATTACTGCTGCATGGCTCCTTGGGTCTTTTCACAGTGGACATTGGATGAGTGACAGTGTAGGATGCACAGACAGGGCATGGGGTAATAAGAGGCATGTGGGAATAACAAGGCATTTGGGTAGGTGGATGAAGTGAAGGATGTGAGCATTGAGGGCCAGAAGGCTTAACATTTATGGTTGCAACTTGGACAATATCCAAGTAAACATGGTAGCTAATCGAACTTGCTTTCCCTAATATCTGCCTGCTTCCATTGCCACTTTAAGCTTGCCACTGGAGGCATAGGCATAACTCTATCTTGCTTGCATCTCCCCAGAAAGAAAGTTTTATAGGTAGGGCCTCCATAATAAAGATGTCTATATCTTGTCCTACATTAAGTTCCATGTATCAAACAAACTTTTGCCAATTAATCTACATTAGCTTTTAATCCCCAAACATTTCCAAGTTAAAATTTGCATGCTTGTGCTTAAACCCCTTAATGGTCTTGCTCCCCTCTATCTCTCTTCCAGCCTCCAAAACTGCAATAATCAACCCCATAAACTTCTACAACCATATGGACATTCATGGTCCCACCCTACTCCAACGCAGATTACCTTTTTTTGCCCCACCATTGTAGACTGTATTTCCAACCATTCAGGTCTCACACTCTGAAATTTTCTCCTTCAGCTTCTCTAATTTGTTATCCTTTTTAAAAGTCCTCTATGATCTTGATAATTAAACCTCTTTGACAGCTCTCCTTATGCCAATAAATCTTTTCCCTACCAAATCTGTTCATTGTGCAGAAATCAACTTCAATCATCCAGCCAATTTTTGCCAAGCTGTTCCACAACCAAGATTTCATTGAGGTCAGTTGTCATCTGGAGCGTGTTTCAGGTACGTTGATTAATCTGACATCTGTTCTACAAGCTTAATGTGGCCTTCGGAGGCTGATCACTTCTTTTATTTTATTTTTATATATCAATATGTAATCTTAAACACAACTCAACAAATTTTCCCCATCACCAAATCACTCACAAACATTATCTTCCACCAATTAACCACCATTGTATATCATTGTGTTTCCAACTGAATAAATTGTGTGCAAAGCCTGTTAAGAGTAATACAAACCATTTAAGATGAGGTAGAGAGGGAGGGGGATTATATCAAAATCAAGTTGCAGGGGCCTGGTCACTTTTTATGCTTTAGGCCTCATTTACATTGTGTAGGAGAATGACCAATTGACACTCCTCATATGCTGCACTCTAATTGGAAGGAGAGGAAATAGAGTAAAGCAACCAATCTTGGGAAGCCTGTTTCAGCACTCTAACAGGCATGCAACAGTTTTGAGTAGTAGGGAAATTATTGCATCACCTACTGCAGCAAGAATATGAAATATTATGAATCTTTAAGACTATGAAACATACAAAGGACTGGAGCGTAAAACTGTAGACAGACCCTCTTTCAGCTTTCCCTGATAGCTAAGGATGCCATTAAATACTGCTGAATTTGCCACATCCCAACTTGTATCATCCAAACTTGTCAGTATATTGAGGACCAGCAATGGCAATGAAGGTAATGGAAAACAAGACTTTGTAGCCCCGGTTGTTTGTGAGCAGGGGTTTAGTTGCCTGGATCAACGACCTCAAAGGCATCTCAGGTTTTCAGGCAGTTTTGGTTGCTCCAAAATCTTTTTTCCCCAGACATAAGGTGGGGTGATAGCAAGACATATATTACTCCTAAACAGGTCAATAACAGTTCCTATGGTTGATGCCTTACTTCTTCACAGCTCTTCTAAAAGGTAAAAGACATTGCATTCAAAGAAAGAGACAGCAGGAACTGCAGATGCTGGAGAATCTGAGATAACAAGGTGTAGAGCTGGATGAACACAGCAGGCCAAGCAGCATCACAGGAGCAGGAAGGCTGACGTTTCGGGCCTAGACCCGAAACATCAGCTTTCCTGCTCCTC
>NC_063338.1:52187204-52270999 GCF_021869965.1 Rhincodon typus
CTGACGTTTCGGGTCTAGGGTCTAGACCCTAGACCCGAAACGTCAGCCTTCTTGCTCCTCTGATGCTGCTTGGCCTGCTGTGTTCATCCAGCTCTACACCTTGTTATCTTACATTCAAAGAAATTTGGTTCCCTTGTGTTCTTAACTTTGTACAAACTTATGCTGGACAGTATTACCCTACAGTGTGTAAATGAGAATCATGTTTACATTTCTAGCACACTCCTAGATGAAGTTTCTTAATTCTTCAATTCAAAATGTGATTTCTTGTTATGCCTTAATCAGTAATTTTCATTTTAATATTAAATTTCACACTATTTTTTGGTCGACAAACATTGTTAATTACCTTGCTTTTACATTCAGAGTAGCTTTAATGTCCAGTTATGGAATGGTTGTACTAAAATGCCCAGTGAAATGTATAAGAAATTTGTAACATTGGAATTTTAATTTCATAAGACAGAGAGAGCATATAAATCAAGAAATTCCTCGAGTGGAAAGAAAATCAGATCGCACATATCTCCATGAATTACTATGATTGAAACACCAGCATAAATGTTCCAACCTGGGAAATGCCGAGTAAGCTGTGGGGTGATCTCACTGCTGTGTTGCGAGAAAATATACTTTTTAATTCCGTGATTCTATTATGAGAGCGTGAGAGTAGAAAACCAAAATGTATGTGACTTAACCTTAACCATAATAGAAAATAAAGCAATAATCAATGACCTCTAGTTGCAGAATTCTCATCATCGTTTGTCAATTCATTCTACAGATAATCTAATCAAACCACTCCTGAATTTTTCAGAAAATGCGTGCCACAACAAACATGGAGTCGGGGTGGAAGATGAGGAAAGGATAGAACGAGATTAGGAAGGTAGGACAAACTTTAAAAGTATTAATATACAGAATAATCAGCATGATATTTTCCACCACAACTATATACAGACAAATGCATATTCAGAAAACCTATGCATTGAGAAATGTGATATAACAATGGTCAGAGATATTTCAGCCAGATTTTTGCGACCAAAGTTGTTTTTTTTGAAGGTTGCTTCTAGGTAAATGGAGAAAATAAACCAGCAAAGTGCTGCAAGACGATTTTTCTTCCTTATTGGAATTTCGCCTGTGTTAGCCACCAACCTGCCATTACTGACAAATTATAATCTTTATCAGAAAATCAAGGAGTGTTCTTGCTCATTTTTAAAGGCCAACCCTTTTCTGTCAATTTTTAAAACATTTATATAAAAATTGTAACTATCAGAAGGTTATAACAAACACTTTATGACAGTGTGGTTGACCTCATCATGACTAGCTTGATTGCCATGCAGTGAGTGAATGGTGCAAAGTTCATTTGAAATCCAGCTAGTCAGTAAAGAAAGAATTTGTTAGATGAGAGTGACCAGTGCACAAATGTTAAGTGTTAGAAGCAGGAGCTGAGTATTTGCCATTGTTTTGAGATGTTCTTTATAGTCTTGAATGAATCCTTGACTATCTGGAGTGATGGAGAGCAATACTACAGACGAATGGCTCACAATTACAGCCCCATCTGATTTTCCTTGAATCACTTTATGTTCAGGTTTCACATTTAACTCATACTTTAGTACAGTGGATCAACAGAATGTGAATTAATACAGTTTATTCAGAGAAACGGAGGCTTTTTCAAAATCATTTCTACAAACATCATCTAAAGACTTCAGATACATTTCTACAAGGAGCACATGTTGCTTATATTGTTTTAATGATCAAATTTTGTCTGTTTATTACTGATTTACAGTTTGGTTAAACATGTTTGTCTTCTTCTAGACAAATATAACTTTTGGGAGGAAGGCAGAAAACAGAAGAGACAATTCTTAATTTTAATTTTGAAAGAGAAAAATTGCAGACATTTTGATAGATTGCCTTTTAACAAAATTAAATAACAAAAATTGAATAAAACCATTATCCATCCAGTCATATTTCACTTAAACTATACACAATTTCATCAAGGACTGTGACAGGGTTCAGTAAAATAGGAAAGCACTGGTGTTCCCAGGAAGCAATACAAAAATATTGATAGAAGGGATTTCTGGTTCAAGATGACTTTTTGTTATTTAACTGTAATTTATTTAATTTGCAAATAAATGAAAATGTGCAATTGAGTAACTATCATTAATTTAACTACCAGCATGGTTGATCAGGATTATATTGTGGCATAAAAAAGCCTAACCTAACAATGTAATTAACTAATTTTGATTAAACGCATTGAAATATTCCAATGATTCTATGGCTGCACAGCAAATAAACACTAATTTAATGATTAGTAATTAGAAATTAAGATTTCAAGTTAAAACTCTTTCAGATGAATTAACAATTGAACAGCAGCTTAAATAGTCTGAAGAATAAGTTGAGCCACAAATCAGTGCAGTATTGTTTCACTGAGGATTGAGCACATTCAAAAGTTACCACTGAAAGTGGGCATGAAACTTTTGACAGGATGACAGTTCAGCCTTGCCTGCCGTTCAGACTCGGCTGCCCTCTGTGGGTGAGCTTAACCACTCCTTGCCCGGTTTACTTGACTGGATTATGTTCTGACAATGAAACATTCCATTTTGACAGGAGAATGGAAACATTAGTAGGAGAACTGATGTCAACTGACAAAGTGCATCATATTTGTATGACATGGAACTACATCGATGGTGGATAGAAAGAAACCTACAGTTCTGACGATGCTTTGGTACAGCGCAGAATCTGGAAAGAAAGCAGGATGAAAAACAATCCCTTTGTTTAAAAAGGAGAAACTAAAAGAAAAAGAATATTTGAGACATGATGTAAAAGCATGGATTATTCAATCTATAAAAAAAATTGTATCCACTGATCAATTGGTTAAATGCCAGCTTGTGCAAAAATCCACACTAAATATATGATATGTGACATATTAAAATTTTACATAATATATATGTAGTCATTTTGAATTTATGAACCATTAAGTGGTGCCATTGTGGATCTTAATTTGACCCTAATTATCATCTCCAAGCAGCATGACTGTACTGATCTAATTGAAGAAAGTTCTGACTCGGTTCTGTGCTCAGTTGTTAAAGTGTATCCAGCATTACCTCGAATGTGTCCAGCCAGCTATATATTTTTTAGACAACCTATCCCGCTGGACCAAAGCATGGAGTGAGTGGAGGCATTGCATTATGTTTTTTTCAGAATCTATATGGAACAATTTCAGTGCAATTAAATGTGTGCTGACATTTAGCCAGATTTCATTTAAACTAGATTTCTACGCCTACTGATATATACCTAAAATAAAAAGGTTAATCCGTTCCTGAATTAACTGTTCCATGAAACTACCAGTCCTATTAAATGTATTAATGAACTGGTTTAACACCATGGAAACATTTCTCCACCAGAAAAGTAAAAAAAAAGAACAAGGTTAGGGTTTCTTTTCAATTTTACTTTTGGGTCTTTTGGTTTGTGCAAATGCCACTGCAAAGTATTAGAAATGAAGGTGGCAATTATTTTTGTAAATTTTATAGATAAGAAGCATCAACATTTTAGTGGTGAATTTTAGCACTCAAATAAACTAAAAATGTTCATACGGCTATTGGTAAGATCATTTTAAGTTATTCTACCAAATAGGAGGAATCACTGAATGCAATTGCTTTCTCTGATCCATAGCCACAGCATTCATAGAGTGAGATTTACTTGTCTCCCCAGTCCCTTCAGAGCACTGAACAAAACATGCTTCTCTGGAAGCATATACTTCTATTTAAAGAGCACTGTATTTAACAGATAATTTGACAGAGAATTTAATCTGGGGCTTTAGCTTGTCTGGAAAAAAAGTGGCAAATAAAATCCCAATTAGAATGCAGGTAATTTAAAGTGTCTTTCTGCTTCTGTTCAAATCACTGATATATCTCCACTGATTTTATCTTATGATCTGAAATTTGCTAATGGTTCTGTCCCACTCTACAGTGCATAGTAATAAAACAAAGCACAATAACATAAAATTCATGCGCATGAATCCTTGGCATGTAGATAATTAGCTGTATTGAAACAGCACTGGATCTGTTATAATTGCGATTAAGCATGTGTGGTGTCAGCATACACCGAATATCATTAATACATTAACAGGGCAGAAGGGGTTTTCCAACAATAAAATGTTTCAAAAAGTGGTTAGAGGCTGTTTCATAATTGATGAATGGTAAATATTCATATGAATTTGTTGCAAAATTAGGTTACATAAGTCAATTTGACTGAATTAACTACCTTGAGTTGCCTGAGGGAGTAAAGTGTACCAAATAATGTCCTACTGTAGAGAGCAACAATTATTTTGCAGCATTTCTCCTGGTTCCATGCATGATGCAGCAAAGATCAGAGCGTAACATACAGAAACACCAAATAGGATTGTCCCCACTTCATATTCAAAATGTAATATTATGCAAGTTAGTCATGAATTCCTCTGATAAAGTCTGCTGTTACATTTATTTATCGTGGTGCTGGCCTATAAGGAGCTGTTATGTAGATTGCTGTATTTACCAGACTACAATCTTTCCAGGAAGCCCAATAACATAGAATTAAAGTAATTAGCTGATACGACTAGTGTATATTTTAATGTTGGAACATAAAAAATGTCATATTAGAACAAAATATGAGAATTTTATGTATAACAATATCTTCTAAAGATTTAGACTTGAAACTAGTTCTGACCAGACAACTTGATAAAGTGCAGTTCTAGATCACACCTGAGGACAACTTTTATTCTATCTTTGTGTTGGAGATATATGGCCAGTATGTTAATTAAAATCCTTTGGACAATAAATCATTTCTCTGCTTTCAAATGATGTGAAAAGTAATAAAACAAAGTTGTAATCTTTGGTATTTCCACAAAGCACAAGATCTTTAATATCAAGGGTTTTGGATGATGTTTATCAGCTCTTCTGTCCAAGAAATCAACTGTCCTTTTCCACCCTTAACATTGTTCCAGACTGTTCATTCATGAAACTAGTTAATAAGTATTGCTCTTTCATTCATTTTTACTCTGTAGAACTTTAAAGTGGTAAAAATGAAGGCTATTGAGACTAGTGACACTGCCCACTCCATAGCTTACAGCTCAGTGAAGAGCTCTGAATGTCTAAGAAGCCCACATACTGAGGGACTTACTAAGACAGGAATTATGAACCTGGAGCAATAAAGATCATGGTTATAATCCCAGATACAGGCTTATCATGTTATGCTGGATGTTTTGCTGAAACTTTAAAGGACAAGTCTTGAACCTAAAATATCAAATTAACACCATGCATTCACTGGATGGGTGAGATGCAGAACTGGAATAGTATGTGATAACAGTAGGTTTGTAATCTTTAACTTCTCTCCCATTTTGGCATGAGTGAGGTTCATGGCCAGTGCAAAATATCTTCCTCACTATAGAAGTCTCAGTGAAAGTTGAATTCAGTGTTTCAATTTTCATTTTGTGCCATTAGGAGTTTCCAAGATGTCAGCCAGTTATGTTTCCAATCTAGTTCAAGGCAGCTTGCATTACAAAATGTTCAAGTTCACCCATGTTATATTAAAAATACGTACATTTTAGCGTGTGCCAGTGAGAGGATACATTGATGAGATGGGATAATGAGTAAAACCCTTAGCATTAATTAAAAATTGAAAATTTTGTATCAAATGGACAATTAAAGATGTATTTACAGCAAGTATCCCAAGTAGAGCACAATTATCCTATTCATCTCTTGAAATGTGCACTTACTTTCACAGATAACAAATAGAGTAATTAGTCCATACATGTCTGATTTTGAATAGCTATTGTAAAGTGCAATTAATTTAAAATACACTTAAACACAATGTTGTTTCTCATGCACTGCTGCAAAATTATGCAATTTGGTATCAGCCTAGTCCAAGAGAGCATTGCAATAGCGTCAAGTTTTAACTTCAACAGTGAATAAGAAATAAACACTCACAGGTCACACAATATAACAGCCCTGACTAGTAGATGATTGAAAACATTAGTGACAATGTATTGTAAAGCTCATTCAAAAGTTATATCTACTTAGATGTTGAATGTTCAAAATGATCAGAAAAAAGTCTGTTCACTCTTACATGTTCTTATGAGCAGAAGTACTTCCTTAGCGACCTTAACTGAGAGCATTTCTAACAATGGAGCACCAGTAATGGAAAGTCAATACTGTTGAGACACATTTTGCTCAAAGTGTGAGTTCAGTGAAGCAGGTGTCCAACAACCACCAAGAGAATGATTTCTTAAAAACTGGCATCAAGCTCAGAGTGGCATACTGCCCTCAGAGAGCTTCCCAAGCTGCAGGAATCAACCTTTGCCTTAACACATGCTACAAGCTCCAGTATCTATAGCTTTCACAGATATTTGCTGTTTCTATTCTTGAAATTGGGAAAAAAAATTAAAAGCAAGACATTCTTTAATGCCCTCTCCATCACATTGAGAACATAATTTCTGAAGATCATAAAAGATGGACCAACATGAACTATAATCTGTTTTAGGAAAACAAAAGCATTTAATATATATTTGACCATCATTTAAAACAAGTATTGAAAAAGATTGTGGTGGCCACATTGTGAAATGAATTTGATTTATTTTAATGCTGGCACACACCAACTTAACCTTGGTCAAGATGGGATGATTTCTATTTAGATTTGATTTTAATACCAAGATATTGTACCTTATCATTAACACCATTTAAATCTTACAGAATTCATAGTGGCTTCAGTCTCAAAGCACAATTTTCAAAAAGATTTACATTTAGATATTTGCAAAGGAGTAATGTTCAGACATTAGTTTCTAGCCCCTCATTTGGTCCAGCTGTGTTGAATTAAAACACCGATCAAGTCATATTACTGTTACTTTTGTGTCTATTCTCCATCAAATAGAAATTATTCAACTTTGCATTAGCAACACATTATTTTCTCCTTTTTGTATGCTGTGTCATGCAAAAAAGAACAGCTTATAGAATCTGAAATATTTAATTCAAGTTCTCATCTAAAATATTTCTTCAAGACAAAAAACTGCAGATGTTGGCTATCTCTTACCTTTTTATGTATTAAATATCATGTGCACCTATAACAACATGTACTTCTAATGCAGAATATCACAAGGAAACTGTGAAACTTCTTTTCAAATTTTATGCATTTGTAACACTGCACAAAAATATTCATCATAAACATAAATTAGAAAGTCTTCTATTCATTCATCACTGTATAAATCCTTTGTGTTTGTCAAAGCTGCATTAAGATTGTGTTTTTGATAAACCAATCAGTATGTTTAACCCTTCCCCAGCATGGAATGAGTGAACTAAAAGGATCTCAATATGAAACTAAATCCTGACTGCTGTGAAGTGATGGTTAATGTTAGCTTTTTTTTTAAAACTTGAGTGAATTCTGTTAAAGACTTTATTGATCTGCATCTGTCATGTGTGTTCTTTAGTTCTAGAATGCTATCCAAGCAAAGTTTACTGACTGCACAGAAAAAGAAAAAGCATTACAAGTCTTACATATAGGTTTATATCTGGGTATAAGTATAATGTGATCCTAGACATATAATAGTCAAATCTAACTATACTAGTAAATAGTTCTGTGTTGACTCCAATCTGTCCTTTTTTTTTGTGTCATCTGGTATTCACTGCTAAACACTTAATTGATAGTACCCATAATCAGATCCAAGAATCATAACAAATTGAGGTCACATTGGATATCAAACAAACCTCTATATTGCCAGCCAAATTTGTAATCAACTTTTACCCACTTGCTCTTCGTCAAACTCTGCAGTCAATCTCTGCATTTCTTATTTCATGGCAGACTCTCAAGGTCTGACTGTTGCCTTCATACCCCAGCATGCGTGACATTGTGGGTAGGAGGATGCTGCTGCCATTTCTCTTTTCCTGACTAAGGCACCATTTGGTCTGCAGTGGTAGAACAATAACCATTAATGAGTCTTAACAAGAAGAGATACTTGCTTTCATGATTTGTAGTTTATTTTATGATTGCAATTAGGTAAAAGTTACATCAGCAATTTGGACATCATCACTAACAGTTTCAGGAAACAAAGAAGACATCTCTGTCCCCTTTAATATGCAGACCTATTCTCTCTACTTCCTAATTCAAGACTGTTGGATATCATCAGATTAGGTGGAGCTTAACAAATTCTCCAACATTAAACTTTCCAGAACCATTGTCTTACATCTCCCCTCAAGCTTTTATTCCTCCATAGATAACAATTCTTCATATATGTATATAATTAAACTGGTCCCCTTCCCCATCTCCTGCAAGTCAGACTTCACAATGTAAATGGTCTGGAAGACCTTCATATTCTTCTAGAATATGCTGTCTTCAGACTTAGAAAGTTAATATGTCCTTGGCTTGAAGACAGTTTACCTTGAATCTGAACTTAAGCCAATTTGATCTCTAAATTATCTCTCTGCTGGAAAATCTTTATCTGTTGAATGTACTTCATGGAGAACGTCATTCCTGCTAACCCACTTGGATGGTCCATTATCTTTTCTAGATGACCCTTAATCACCTGAATAACTTTTGCAAAGGAACCCTTTCCTACTCACTCAGCTAGTTGTCCCATGAAGACATCTGGGGCACTTTTAGAACATAAAACATAGAACAATACAGCACAGTACAGGCCTTTTGGCCCACGATGTGCCGACCTATTACCCTACTCTAAGATCAAACTACCCTGCATACCCTACATTTTACTATCATCCATGTGCCTATCCAAGATTCGCTGAAATGTCCCTAATGTATCTGACTCCACTACCACTGCCGGGAGTGCATTCCACACGCCCACCACTCTCTGTGTAAAGAACCTACCTCTGACATCTCCCCTATACCTTCCTCCACTCTCCTTAAAATTATGCCCCCTCATAATAGTCAGTTCCGCCCTGGGAAAAAGTCCCTGGCTATCCAACTCTATCTATGCCTCTCATCATCTTGTACACATCTATCAAGTCACCTCTCATCCTTCTTCGCTCCAATGAGAAAAGCTCTAGCTCCCTCAACCTTTCCTCATAAGACCTGCCCTCCAGTCCAGGCAGCATCCTGGTAAATCCCCTCTGCACCCTCTCTAAAGCTTCCACATCTTTCCTATAATGAGGTGACCAGAACTGAACACAATATTCCAAGTGTGGTCTAACCAGGGTTTTATAGAGCTGCAGCATAACCTCATTGCTCTTAAACTCAATTCCCCTGTTAATGAAAGCCAACACACCATACGCCTTCTTAACAACCCTATTAACTTGGGTGGCAACTTTGAGGGATCTGTGGACATGGGCCCCAAGATCCCTCTGTTCCTCCACACTGCCAAGAATCCTGCCATTAACCCTGTATTCTGCATTCAAATTCAACCTTCCAAAATGAATCACTTCACACTTTTCTGGGTTGAATTCCATCTGCCACTTCTTTGCCCAGCTCTGCATTCTGTCAATGTCCCGTTGCGACCTACAACAGCCCTCCACACTGTCCACAACTCCACCAACCTTCATGTCATCAGCAAACTTACTAACCCACCCTTCCACTTCCTCATCCAATTCATTTATAAAGATCACAAAGAGCAGAGCTCCCAGAACAGATCCCTGCGGAACACCCCTGGTCACCGAGCTCCAGGCTCTAATCTCACGAATCTCTGTCATAGAAGACTGCAACTTTGTAGAAACAAATGCTTTCTCCTTTGAGACATCCTGGATTTTTGAGGCAGATGTTTTCTTCTTTTTGACCATATTCTGAATCTGTGGACTGTTGGTATGGCTTCCATTGAGTCACAAATTACTCATCTTCATTTTAAGCCAGCAAAACTTTATTCTCAATTTGCTGATAGATCGGTGCTGAAGTATGAAAATTCTTTTCTTCAATTGGTGGTTACATTGGGTATCTTCATTTGCTTGGTTTGTTTGCTATATTGGTGCACCAGACTTTTTCTTTTCACCAGTCATAGTACTGGAGGATTGCTACATACTTAGAATTCTCTCTGTCAACCACACTGATCCTTCTGCTCTGGGAGATAAATAAAATGTTCATTTTGAACTGGTGTTGTCTCATCCTTGGACATCTAATTCAAATTTGCAACAAAAATTAGTTCTGATGAGTTTTGCTGTTGAACCGATCATTTAATGAATCCTCAGTGAGCTTGAGTGCGATGTACTGCTCATTTTTTGTTGCCAGTAATTGCTTCTGCTCACATTCTCATTTGATTTATGTCATCTGAAGGTTTTTCATGATGACAGGAATGGAAACCATTTCTACCAGTACTATATGTTTCCAGATTTCCAGCATAATCTGAACAGTCTTCTCTTGAATTTTTTTTTTCATTTTATTTGTTGTCAGATTTGATTAATTGTTGAAAACTACTAAACCTCTTGAAAATATCTGTGCCTCTTTTCTGTTTTGGTGTTTTATAACATTAACAGCTGTGCGTCATATTGAATACAGAAGTGTGTTTGCTTGTTCAGCTTATAATTTAGCATTTAACTTTAAAGCTGTTCTGTAACCAAAGAATGCTTTTCTGTAAAATGTCCAAACCCTTATAACATAAGGTCCGGCTATGCTATTAAATATTGCTCATGGAATTATTTCAACAGCTAAATCGTTTTAATGTGATTATTCATTCTTCTTGCTTTAAAACTTGGAAATTCAGCAGAATAGCAATGTGATTTGATTTTCCCTGTCTTAAAGACTTTAAACCACCAAGTACAGTAATGGCATATTGAATTCCTCTTTTAAATATTTAATTATTTTAAATAGTAATGTTGTACAACGGAAATGCTTAATGGACATTTTCCCACATTCTTGAGATTAACGTGTAGGTTTTCTGTCCTTACAAGAAATGTAGAGGTTTCCTGATTTTTTAATGGATAATATACATGAAATACCACCTTTCATGTTCTAATACATGATGCATTTTCTATTCCACAACTTCCACAAATGAAACCTTTTGCATGCAACCTGATTTTTTTCCCACCAGAATGTTGATTTAAAATCTGGATCTATTACTTTTATTGAGGCTTCAAACATCTTCTAACTGTCTTCTGCTAAATTCTATCTGCTTTAGCATTTTATTGGTCTATTTTGTCACCTATCTTCTATTTGGGATTTTCCTGGTGCTGCAGATTCAGTGTACTTACATTGCTCTTGATTTCCAATGGTAGCTGCTTTCCGTTGCTTGTTCATTCTGGCAACGGTGCTCATTGTGAGCAGTAAAGACTTTTTTTTAACTTCTGGCCTTCATGGCCTTTTTTTTGCACCATTAATTTAAAGTTTTTGCCCTTGCTTAACAGAGATTTTTAACTTTGCTGGCAGTGTTCCAATTCATTTGCTTCCTAGTCAAACGACTAAGTAAGGCTCCCATAAATTCCAACATCTTGCTTTGCAATGCTGCAGCCAGCATTCTTGTGCACAGGGACAAGCACCCACCTCATGAATTGGAGCAAGTTTTATCGCAGGCTTTCTTAGTGATCACTTTGTGCCAACTTGGGTTCTCACAGCATCTCTGCCTTGTCTTGCCTGTTTGTGCCGTGCTGTCACACAGAATTTACAGCTTACAGCACTTCGGTCTTGCCTTTCCTTTTAGCACATACACAAAGCCAGATAGTTTGTCATGGTTGTCAGCAGTGATCAGTCAAGGGAGTTTACATGTTGCTGCATGGCAGTGTGCTACGTCAATGTCACACCTACAGCGTGTGCCAGCAGCCTACATGGCAAACATACTGCATGTGCTTCAGCCAAATAGCCATTTCTCAAATTCAAAGGGGAGTAGTCCTCAGGCAAGTCAACAGGGATGAAAACAGAAATTGTTGGAGAAACTCAGCAGCATCTGACAGCATCGTGGGGAGGGGAAGCAAACTCTAATTTCTCTCCACCGATGCTGTCAGACCTACTGAGTTTCTCCAGCATTTCTGTTTTTGTTCCAGATCTTCAGCATCCATAGTTCTACATTTTTTTAATCAAGGGGGCTATCATTGATCCGAGAGAACTAGCACAGTAAGTCAAGTCTCTGGGACCCAATCCCAACACCGCTCCTCACCCCACATCCTGACCCAAACTAAGCCCTCGCCCCCAACACCATCAGTGGGCCCATCATACATCCCCTGTTAACATCAGAATCTCACAATGTTCTTGGCTGTGCGAGATCAGATATCTCCCAATTGCTGTCATGCAGATTAGAGGGAACATTGCTTACTATCTTGTGCTCTGGAATGCTACCCACTGGGCACCCTAACCCTTGCCCACTTTCACCTATTTACTTGGAATCCTATCCACCTTAATGCTTTATTTACCCGACACCTAATTTAACAGGTACCCTACAGCTACCAAACTGTCACACTATCCACCTGGGACCATACCTAACTGGCTGTCTACTAACCTGCCACTATACCCCTTCCTGGCTGACACCTTACCCTTCAGACACCCTAACCTCACACTAAACTTATGTACTTATCCTTTCAAAGTGACTGTTTGTGACACTGGGCTGTTAAGTTACTGAGTACGGCACTTGACTGCTGTGAGAAAGGGGACATAGGGATATAGGAACAGGTGTAGGCGCAGAGTGAGATGACATTGCCTGAAAGGTCGCCTTGCTGTGTGATGAATTGGCCCCTTGCCACCCTTTGTGAAAAGGACTCCTATCTGTTTTAGGTGGGTGCTAGGCTGTCAGCTCCCCTGTACCATTTTGGGCGTTGCTCTGTAGATGAAGCCTTGGCAAAAAGCAATTGCTTCATTGGTGACAACCTTGGGTTGTCTGAAATCCTTCTCATTTCTTGCTTTCACCAGCTTTAATCAGACAGGAAACCTGTCTCCACATCATTTAAGAACTCACTTCCAAGATAATCCATACTTAGTTTCTGAATGGAAAAACAAAACTGGTGCCCAATCTAACTAGAAGAGTTTCTTGTTGTTAACAAGATATAGTTTATTTCATGTTAGCAATTAGTTACAAGGAAAATGGATATGATAGACATTGTCACAGAGGCTTTGAAGACATTGAGTCTCACTCCTTCAAAGATCCTAATAGGCCCACAAGTCTATTGTTATCATAGTGGCTGGTGCTTATGGCATTGATATTAACCTTTACAACTCCTTTCAGACTCATATACAATAGAGTTGTGTGGAACCAGGGTGGTGGTTATGAGGCTGTTCAACAGCAACAATACAGAGTTGGCTTTCAGCAGGCCACAACTTCCTGAAGGTTGTTATAACCATCCTTGCCCCTACATTAGGCACTGAGTGCCTTTCAGTAAAAGAACCTTCCAGGAACCCACAAGCATCCACACACAGTGTCTCTTCTTGTTCTCCCTGCATAGTGAGCACCCTACATATTCATTTCAGAAGCTGCAGGATGAGATCCATAAGCAGTCATAATTTTGGGTGGAGGTAGGGAGGTTGCAATGTTTCCACCTGCCACCCGTCGAACTGATTGAAATTCCCCCACCACCAAACTGACTGCAAAGCGACCACTAATGTTGCCTAATGTTTGCCCTCAGGGAACCAACTAGAAAGACAGAGCACAGTTTCATAATAAAGGCTCAACTATTTAAGACACAGATAAAGAGGAATTTCTTCTCTCAAGGTTGTGAATCTTTGGAGCTCTGCTCAAAGAGGTACACAAATTGGGCTATTGAAAATATTCAAAATTGAGATAGGCACATAGTTTAACAATGTGATGGTCAAAGTTATGTGGAACAGGCAGGAAAATGAAGTTGAGGGCAAAATCAGTGTGGTCTGACCTTACTAAATAGCTGAGCATGCTCAGGGAGCTTCTTGTTCCCTATTTCTTATGTTCTTCAGATAGATATTAGTATTATCAGGTATATTTCTGACTTGATATAATACAAATACTTGTACTATTCCTTTATAATATTCATGTGTTCTGTATTTTGGTCCTAATTACTGCACCATGAGGCTCAATAACAGATGAAGGACACATGAGGTTGAATTTTACCTAAAATTAGCTAGGTGTCAACTGTTGTGAGTTATCTCATTGCGTTCTCCACTGCTCAACTCATTATGTATATGCTATAACCCCATGGTGCAGATGCTCTCTTGTACTTTTCTTTCTTTATTCATCCACGGGATGAGGGCGTCACTGGCCAGGCAGCATTTATTGCCCATCCCTAATTGCCCAGAGGGCAGTTAAGAGTCAACTACCTTGCCGTGGATCTGGAGTCACATGGAGTCCAGACCAGGTAAGGATGGCAGTTTGCTTCCCTGAAGGACATTAATGAACCAGAAGGGTTTTTCTGACAATCGACAATGGATTCATGGTCATCATTAGATTCTTAATTCCAGATGATATTTATTGAATTCAAATTCCACCATCTGCCATGGTGGGATTCAAACCTGGGTCCCCAGAACATTATCTGGGTCTCTGGATTAATAGTCCAGCGATAATACCACTAGGCCATTGTCTCCCCCCTCTTGTACTTGCTGCTGTGGAGAAGTTCTAGAATACCATCGCCACTTACTTTTTAAAGGTGTACCACATTGACTTGAATGAGGACTACGCCTCTTAGACTTTGCTACATGGCCATTTGGTTGAAGAACGTAAATGTGTTTGCCATGTAAGATGCTGGTACAAACTGTAGTTGTGACACTGACACACTACAGTGCTGCATAGCAATATGTCCACCCTCTTGACTGAGTACTGCTCACAACCACAACAAGCTGTCAGGCACAGTGTCTGCAGTGAAACAAAAGGCAAGACTGAACTACTGTGAGTCTGTCAGATCTGAATAAGGTGGCAAGGCAAAAAAGGCAAGGCAGTTTGGAGGGTTGCTGAAAGGAGACTAAAATAACTGCACAGAGGCCAGCATCCCATCACCGAGTCACCCTTTAGTTATTTGTGCACAGTGTACTGGCTGTGAGGAGCCAGCCAACCCCAATCAATGACCTCGTAGTCAACAAGGTTAACTTGGTTCCAATCACTGCATCCTTCCCCCTCAAGTCCAGAGGTGGCTTGTAACCTTTCCTGCAATGTTTTTGCCCCAAGTCTGGTTCCTCTAATTTGGTCTCTGACACGGGTGGCGTGTACTAAACCATAGCCTGCCTCTTGCGTCTGGAGTGTCATGGGAGTGTTTCTTCCTCTTCTTTCAGTGATAACAGTAATGAGACTGCATCCATCTCAGATTCTGAGGTTTGCTCCATACTAGACAGAGGGGAGAATCTATGGTTTCCGACTGGCTTTCTGGCTGTTCTGAGAGGCCAGGTATGTTTTTCTCCTGCCCTGTTTGCGAGGTGATCCATGTGTTTGTTCAGGACTGCTTCACCGACCCTCACATCAACCTCACCTCCTACCCATACAGGGCCATTGCCATGGCTCCGGCACCAAACCTCATCCCCCAAGTTAAATTGTCTCTCTCGCTAAGAGGAAGATTGTGGCCAGCATTGGCGTTCCTGCTGCTATTTTGCCCACCTCACCCCCAGGCCTGAGAATATCAGGTTTAACCTGGTTCAGAATCTTCTCGCCAATAGTAACTCTGCTGGAGCTATCCCTGTTGCTCCGTGTCAGGTGGTCCTATAATTGAACAGGAATCGGGACAGTTTGGCATCAATTGACACAGTGGGCTTCTTCTTTAAGCCTGCCTTGAACGTTTGGACTGCTCTTTCTGCAAGTTCATTGGACGATGGATGGTATGGAGCTGTACTTACATACCAAATGCCATTGGACTTTAGGAAATGTTTGAATTTCCTGCTGGTAAATGACACCCCACTGTCCGTGACCAATACTTCCGGGAGTCTGTGAATCATGAACGATGCTCACAGCTTCTCAATCATCATCCCTGAGTTTGCCGAACGGACTTTATGTGCATCCAAACATTTTGAAATGGGCATCAACAATGACCAAGAACATTGAGCCCTTGAAAGGACCGGCATAGTCAACATGGAATGGAGTCTAGGGTCTACCTGGCCATTCCCACGAATGTGGGGGCATTGCTGTTGGCACTTTTTGTCCTTAACGGCACTCTGGGTGCTGTCCTACTAAAGCAGCAATGTTAGCATCCAACCCCGGCTACCAGACGTAGCTTCTTGCTAGCATCTTCACCTTGGAAACCTCTGGATGAACGTGGTGAAGTTCAGGCAGCATCTGGCGGCGACAATTACTCAGTACAATCACCCTTGCTCCCCGTAGTAATATACCATTCTCTATGGTCATCTGATCTCGCCTGGTCCAAAAGGGTTTTAATCCGGTTGCGATGGCCCATCTGTTACCCCCATTACCACCAGCTGTTTTAGTTTCACTAGGATAGGATCTTTTTGTGTTCACAGTCAGATACTGTCAGCGGTGACTGGAAGGATGTCCAGCAAGTTTAAAACCAAAACAGACTCTTCCAGGGGAGGCACCACCAGTGGAGTATCTGCCAGTGGGACATGATTCAAAGCATCCTCATTAGTCATTTTGTTTCCTGGACAGTGCTCTAACTTGTACGCGCTGAGAATAAGGGCCCAATGCTGAATTCTACCAGAAGCTATGTGTGGCGCTGCTTTAACTGCCTTCAGTAGACCCAGCAGGGGTTTGTGAACTGTTACTATGATAAATTCCCATCCGTAAAGATACTGGTGGAACTTCCTTACAGCAAAGATGACCGCCAAACCTTCCTTCTCTATCTGGGCATATTTGCGTTCGACATCAGCCAGAGCCCGGGAAACATACACTATTGGACATTCCTCTCCATTTGGCCACCAGTGAGACAACACTACCCCGAAACTGTATGGGAAGGCATCGGATGTCAGCACTATCTCTCACTTTGGATCATAGTGGGCCAACACCTCAGATAATAATAGCTGCTTTTTCACTTCCCTAAAGGCTACTTTTTGGCTATGGGACCATTTTCAAGGCTGACCACTTTTCAATAGCAGGTGTAAGGGCTCCAAGGTAGAGGCCAGGTTAGGTATGAATTTTCCATAATTCACTAACCCAAGGAAAGACCTCAGCTCCTTTGATCACCCTCACTTCATCTTTCAATGGGTGTTGAAAGATCCTTGTCGACTCTGTAACCCAAGTAGGTCACTTGGGACACCTGAAACATACATTTTCCCTTCCTAAGGCACACACCTGCCTGGGAGAAACATTTAAGCACTATGTCCAAGTTCTCCAAGTGCTCTTTATTGGTCTTCCCCGTTATTAGTACATCATCGAAATAAATGGCAACCTGGGCTAGCCCAAGTAAAATGTTTTACATGGTCCACTGGAAAAGGGCGCAGGCTGATGATACCCCAAATGGCAGTCTTGTATATTGGTATAAAGCTGTATAGGTATTAACTGTAGCATACTTCTGGGACTCCTCATCCAGTCACAATTGCAGGGAGGTGTGGCTCATGTCCAGCTTCGTAAAGGACAGTTCCCCTGCCAACTTTGCATACAAGTCCTCTATGTGAGGGATTGGTTATTTATCCAGCTGTGAGAAGCGGTTTACCGTTTGCTTAAAATCCCCACATATACAAACTGAGCCATCAGGCTTCACAATCTGTACGACCAGTGCTGCCCATTCCACAAACTGCACTGGTTTGATGTTTCCCTCACTCTCCAGCCTCCTGATTTCCACCTCTACTTTTGCCCACAAAGCAAATGGCACCACACGGGCCTTGCAAAATCTTGGAATTGCTTCCTGGTCAACAAGTAAAGTGGCTTTGGCCCCTTTGATAGTCCCAAACCCTTCCTGAAATACTTGGGGTATTTCACTAGGACTTCACAGAGGCAGCCATTTTCTAATTGAAAATTGTTGAGCCAATCCAGGTGAATCTTTCTCAGCCAATTCCACCCCAATAAGCTTGGGCCCGAGCCTTTTATTACAATCAGTGGTAACTGCACCAACTGCTTTTCATAGGAGACTGGAAACAAAGTCGTATCCTTAATCTGCAACAGTTGCCCAGTGTATGTTTTCAGTCTGGCTCAGGTCTTGTGCAAACGTAAAGGTTGGAGTCCTGATTGAATCCTGTTAAAGACAGATTCTGCAAACACTGGTCCAGCTGCACTGGTATCGATCTCCATGGGAACTAGGTGACCATCTAATCAAACATTAATTTTAATCGGTCACTAAACAATTTAATTGTTCCATCCCACATGTAGGGGGACTTTCCAGGGTGTGCACTCTCCTGGGTACTGGCCTACAAGTTTTCTTACTCAAGTCAGGCCTTGTACGACTCCTTTGCTGTCTTGGACCACATACCAGCGGCAACTACAATGGCTTGCCAGCGCAGATCCTGAAGAACATTTTAGCCACTTGGCCGAGGCTTGGCTTTGTTGTGGGGTTCTGCTGTCGGCTGGCCTAGTTGTCCCTCTGCTCAGGATATGCCCTGTGTGAGGCTCTGCAATTGCCTACACTTACGTGGTGTTCCCCAAGCTCAGACAGACAGGTGAGGGAGTCCACTTCCATTGGGATGCCCTAAAGTTCCAATGCTCCACTTGCCACATTTTCTAGCCAGTTGCAGTGCCTGTTTGAAGTCCAGTTGGGCATTAGCTCGTAGGCGCTTCTGCATGGTCACATCATTAATCCCACATACCAAATGGTCCCTCAGCATCTCGCTCAGGGTTAACCCAAAATCACATATCTTTACTAGTGGGCTCAACCTCGTCAAAAATCCCAATATGGATTCGCCCTGGTTCTCTAACAGCCAAATAAAACCAGTAGCGTCTCAGGATTATAAAGGATATTAATGGCCAGTCTATCCCCAGAAATGGAAACAGATGTCGAGGAAGGGAAGCTTGCAGTCAGAGATAGACCAGGTGAAAAGTGAGGGCAGAGTGGAAATTGGAAGTGAAATGGATGAACTTTTCCAATTCCAGATGAGAGAGGGAAGCAGCACCGATGATATTGATATATCGGAGAAAGAGTTGTGGGTGGGATTCAGAATAGGACTGGAACAAGGAATGTTCCACGTACCTCATGAAGAGACAGGCATAACTGGAGCCCATGCGGGTGCCCATGGACACCCCTTTGACCTGAAGAAAATGGGAGGAGTTAAAAGAAAAGTTGTTGACAGTGAGGGCTACCTGGGCCAAGCGGAGGAGAGTGGTGGTGCGTGGGGACATTTCAGGTCTTTGCTCCAGGAAGAAGCGGAGAGCCCTAAGACCCTCCTGGTGGGGAATGGACGTGTAAAAGGATTGCATGTCCATGGTAAAGAGGAGGCGGCTGGAACCTGCAAACTGGAAATATTGAAACCGGTGTAAAGCATCAGATCATTATTAACTTCTTTGTCTATCCAACTGTTCTGATTTATTAACTCTGACTTTTTTCTTGACAGATGCTGCCCGACCTGCTGAGCAACCTCTGTTTTTGTTAGGTACTAATGAGATGCAAATACATGCACAAATAGGCCTCTCATTACTCACTAGCAAGATTCCCATTTTGTCATTCAAAACTTGGATGCAAAATCCTTCATTTCCCAACTTTGAGTGTCTAATTTTTCCAATCTCATCATAATTTCCTAACCGATTTGTCATTGCCCACATCAGCCAAGGGCTGGGAAGTGTCAGCTTAGAGTTTATTTTCTGCTTACATAACATCGAAACACAATTTAAGATGAGCTAAGTGGATATGAAATCATAGGCATCACCGACAAATTATATTTAATAATTTGCTTTTATCCAAAACTCATGGAACCACAGAATCATAGATTTTTTGCAGCACAGAAGAAGGCCATTCAGCCTGCCTTGTCTACACTAGCTCTCCAACAAACATTATGACTTAATGTCATTCACCTGCCTTTTCACATACCTTTGTACATTGTTTCTATTCAAATGATAATCCTACGCCCTCTGGAGTGTCTCAGCTGACTTTTCCTCCACCACACTTCCAGGCAATGCATTCCACACCCAAACACTCCAACCACTAAATCACGCTATCGACTTTTAATTGGTACTGTCACCAAAACATAAATATATAGATCGAGAAAACCAGCAACAAAGTGGTCCAAAACTGATGACAGGGCCACATAATGACCACATAATACCAAAACTGTGATCTAACTGCAGCACAATGGGATATTTTTACTGTTGTCGAAGGGAGTGGTCGAAAGGGCATCGAAAATTATGACAATGAATGTTTGAACAGTTTCTAAATACCACTTGAGTTCTGAGATAAGGTTGCTGCCCTGAAAACACTGAGGGATATTGATCACTATTAATAATGCATGCTGCAGAGTTTGAGAGATATTTCAGGAAAAAGTAGCTTTAATTGCACATGGCTATTCACAAGTGAATTTTATGCATTTGATATATAAGACCTTCTGATTGAACAATTAATAATTTTAATATAGTTGCTGTAAGTTAATCAGCAAAGAGATGTTGCCAGGAAATAACCTGTAAATTATCACTAACTTATATTCGAACAATCTTACTGTCCATTCTTTGCAGATAACATTGCGAGTCAATTATCATCATGTCACAAAAATGCACTTAGCCCTTCAGAATCAGTAGTTATTCCAAAATTATCTTTTATTCTTCCACAGTCTTGTTGGACCATTACAGCTCACTGGGCTGTTGGCTCTACAAACATGTTCTTGGCTTTCTGTCATTGTTTTGTCTCAGGTCTTGTTTATTTCCTTCAGTTCTTTCTCTATCACTTGTCGTCAATCCATCTGCTGTCTGTCTCGCTTCCCTTTCTCACCTGCTGCTATCTACTGCACTGCTTGTTTTAGTAATTGTTCTCCTATTCTGCACATGTCTGAACTGACAGTCATATATTTATATATCCCTATTAACTGTCTCAAATGTTGTTGCCCTTTCTTCATAAAACTTCTTAATTCTGAAGTGGATATTTCAGTAAAATGTATTTATATAAAATGAAGCAATTTGATGGATTGTTTTCAATTTGTCTTTATTCTTTTATTATGCCATTATCATATCCATGTGATTGGATTTGTTTTATCAAGATCCTTCTATTTTTATTGTTTTACTTTCCCTTTGTCTGTAGATCATACAATAACTCCATCCCAAATCATGTACTGTCAACCTTTTGCCAGCTCTCCACTAATGCCATCTGCAAAAATGTTGTACACTTGATGTACTGTATCATGTATAACCTCACTTCTAACCAGATACATTTACATCACAAAGGGAGGTCACTTGGCCAGTCATGTCTCTGATGGTTGTTTGCTTGCAGAATCCAAAACTAATCCCACTGCTCCATTCTCTCCCCATGGCTCTTTATCTTTTTCAGCTTCAAATATTTATCCAATTTTCTCTTAAAGCATGCATTGTCTTTGCCTTCAATGTTCCCTGTGGCAAATCATTCCATGCACTAACAATTCTCTACTTAAATATTCCCTACTAACCTAATTCCTAACACTTCTAGTGACAACTTTAAATTTATAGATATTTTCTAAGCAACCTGCTCACAGATGTTATTATACATGTCTGGGGCACATGGGATTCAAACCCAGGCCTCTTAGTTCAGAGGTAGGGAGCCTTCAAATTTAAATTCATTGCTGCATAATTATTGACTCAGGAATCAGAGCCCATCAAACCTTTGTATATAATTTCAAAAACCTCAATTCAGTCCCTTTCTAGACAATCCTACTTCCGTAGAAATATTCCCTGTATTTCAAACTCTCCTCATAATTGGCAACTTACAGTAGTCTTATTCAATAAAATTGTTGGACTTCCGAAGGACATTGTTGGCACCAACTTTGACTAAAACATAGCCTTACAGTACAAACAGAATGCCTGATAGAAATCAATGACGTACAAATTTTATTACACTCAAGAGGATGTGTATTTCAAGTTACTAACAGTTTCATTGTTCATGATTTAGTCTTGCTGCTCTTATGTAATATAGAACTGAATTTTACCAAAAGTTCATGAAGTGCCAATTGTGGGGAGTTTAAAGAAGGATTTCTCTTGGGGAGGTCTAGAGAGTTATCTCATGCTTGCACATTTCATTATGCAAGCACCATACTCATTTGCTACCACATTTGTCCTATCATGTGCTCACCGCTGCTGGCACCTTTCAGGATCACGCAGCTAGTGCTAGTTTTAAAATCCAGTTGTAGATCATCTCAAATTCTACCAGCTAGGCCTTCACTGTTCCCATAGTGGGAGGGACCCCGATTTGGTTCCAGCCTTGGGTGATGTTTGTACGTTCTCCTGTGTCTGCATGGGTTTCCGTCGGGTGGTCTTGTTTCTTCCCACAGTCCAAAGATGTGCAGATTAAATGGATTGCTCATGTTAAAAAAAATGCCCATAGTGACCAGGGATGTATAGGCTAGGTGGGCTAGCCATAGTAAAAACCCCACGCAGGGTTATGGGGATATGGTGGGATGCTCTTTGCAGGGTCAGTGTAGGCACGATGGGCTGAATGGCCTCTTTCTGCACTGTAGGGATTCTATGATTCTAAATGTTTCGCCTCTTTACATTTTCACCTCTCTGATCGACTGTCACAGTAGCTGAAGGAACAAGTTACACAGCTACTTGTCCTTAGTGCCGTACTATGTTAGAATCCTGTCTAAGGGAGTGCTACTCATTAATAATACCCAGAGCAGTTTAACATCTTGTCATTGTACAATATGGGAGTATCACATGCTGGAAAGCCTTGCAACAGGTGATAGCATTAACTTCTATTGAACATCAGGAAAAGCAAAGAAAAATAAACAAAAGATCTGTATTTCCTTCTGGAACTAAAGAGGGACCAATTGACTTTTGAACAACAACAAATTTACAGTTGTTGAACAATAACCGTACCCAATTCACATCTATTACAAACAAGAGTCAGTTCAGTCCTGTCTGGCTTGTTGCACCACTCTATCACACTGAAGGTGATGTTCCTCCTGCTCAATGTCCTCATCTTCTTACTTGGAAAATTGCTGTTGTCTTTCAGCTCTTCAGAGTCGATCCTGTGGTACACTTTGCTTATAATGTACTACAAAGAGTACCATCCATCCTCCACTCCCCTCAAACCCTCTGTTACACCAATGGAAGCAGGCAAACCTCATCTTTAGGCAGCCTGTCATCTGCTCCACAGTAACAATGGAGGAATGGGTTGTATTGTAACTATGCTCAGCCTCAGTCAGGGGATTGTTTAATGGAGTCATCAACCATGGTCACAGAAGGTAGCTCTTATCTTGCAGTAACCATCCCTGTAACAATATCCACCCCATGAAGTGAAGCAGGATGTTATGTCTTATCAAGGATTTAGCTGTCATGGCAGCTTTCAGGGTATTTGGCACAGATCTCAAAGATGTGGTATTGATGATCGCACATGACTTGTGCATTTACTGAATGGAAGCCTTTTCTGCTGATGAAGTCAGCCATGTGATGATATGGCACTCTCAAAATAACGGGTGAAGCGTCTATACAGCCCTTCCCCTGGAAGCAAAGCCTACTGCCCAGCCTGCAGCACTGACCTCGTCACAGGGAAATAAAATGACATAAGTAAACAGCCTTGACACATTTGAGGTTAGGCATTGAGAGATCCCACACAGGTCCCCAATGGGTCCTTGGAGGCAGCCAGCTGCATAAAGGTTTAGCACAGCTGTCACCTTCACAACCACATTCAGAGAGTTCTGTGACAGTGTCCCGGGACATCTTTACTCTACGACAGCAATCTGCCTTGCTTATCTGGAGGAAATGGCATGGAGGATGAGCTGTCTCAGGGAACTGTCAGCTGTGACAGCTCATGTGTATGCTGTTTTACAGCCGCTGCAGGTTGTTGCTGGTCCTGGTCTTGTTGGCACATTTATTCCTCCTCAGTTTCTCTGTGCCTTTGATGCACCATGGCCGCAGCAATGATAACTCCTGCTGTGGCAGGATCCTTTGGTCATAGTTTCAATGAACCTGGGTATGGAGTATCAGAAACAGAACAGGTCCTTAGTAATGTGAGCAGTCAGCATTTGCTCACTCACAAATGACAGTTTAGCAAGCAGCTAGCTGGAGCCGCCAGGTACCCACTCTGACTTTCATGTTGTGAATTTGTCACCATCTAGTTTCTCTCCACTGCCTGGGAAAATAGCAAACTGCATTTAAATGAGGCATAGAAATGAGATGTTAATGCATGTAAATAGGCCTCTCACCACTCACTGGCAAGGTTCTCAACTTGACGTTAAAACCTTGGGTGGAAAATCATACTTTTTTCTCAAGGTCACAAATATCATATTTCAGGTCTCCCCATATTTTCTCAACTGATTCACTATTGTCCGCATGGTTCAGGGGCTGGGAAGATTCCACCAATAAACCTTATCCTACAAATTCTGTACTCCATTAGTAAGATCATGAAATGAATATTTGTTACCCTAGGTTTATAGATGCTAAAGCAATTCCACTTGGAATGAGTAACCATGATGTGGAGTTGCCAGTGTTAGGCTAGGGTGGACAAGGTCAGAAATCAGATGACACCAGGTTATAGACCAACAGGTTTATTTGAAATCACAAGCTTTCAAAACGTTGCCCCTTCACCTGACGAAAGAGCAACACTCTGAAAGCTTGTGATTTCAAATAAACCTGTTGGACTATAACCTGGTGTCATCTGATTACTGACTTGGAATGAGTGTTTGAAAATACAATTTCTTAGCAATGGAAACATTCATCAATGCACATCTCTCTAAGATTCTCTGAAGCCTATTATTCATCTACATCACCAGAAAAGTGTTTGTGTGTTTAAAATGTACACTTATGAAAATACAGAAACCAATCATCACAAATGATAGTCCTGTCATCAACACAATGCCTATAGATCTATCCAGTTAGAGAACTATTGATGATCGATCAGTCATTTTGAATCATTAATGGGACCTGGAGTCGTTGACCCATCACTGAATGCTGGATGTCACTCTACTCCTGATAACATGACAAGCCAATTTTCTACCAAGTGGGCAGGTCTTTTATTTAGCTCGAGTCCAACAAGACTCATGTACATGTTCCTAAGCATTGCCTATTTTAGCTGAGTCTTATGTAAGTTGGATGATCTTCCACCAGGCACAGAAAATAACTACCTATATTGATTTATTATGTATATGGACAAAACAAAAGCATCTGGAAATGATTAACCAATTGAGCTGAATAAATTAAACTCTGTCAGCTCCTGCTAGTTCCCAAGATTATGCTGGAGTTTCCACGTTCTTATTTGTGGACAGAACCTCCCCTGAAGTGATATGCTGTGTGAGACAATCCCAGTCAGTGGAATGCCTACTCAAATTGACCATAAATGCTGTAGATGATATGTCTTTTTGTCTTGATGTTAGTAGAAAAATTACTTGTGTGGCTACTGCATAGTAGCTGCATGAACCTCAAGCTTCAGCTGTTGGTTAAATTTTTGAAATATATCATCCTTCCATGATAATTTGAGATAAAATGGGCCGTACATCCTTTTGGCTGTTCGCAATAGGTAGAGCACTGACATAACTCAACGAGCCCAATCTTGCTGGTTCTAGACAACAAGGTGCAGGGCTGGATGAACACAGCAGGCCAAGCAGCATCATAGGAGCAGAAAGGCTGACATTTCGGGCCTAGGCCCTTCATCATTATCTGTGATTCAGTGACTAGACAACAATTGCTGAAAAATACTGAAAAAAATCTAAATTATAATTTAGATTCAGCTATGGTACTAGAAACTACATATATCCATATGTAGAGACCGGTCCTCAGCAAACATTAAACTATATCAGGCATTGCACATTGTACACTTATAATTCAATAAAAACACGGGGTGAATAGTTCCCTGGTGCATTCTCCATTGCAACATCTCAACCAATCAGTACCTCTATTTTCATGCAGTACGGATTGTCCCTTCCTTTGAAATTTGGTGTTCATGCATCTGTCTTGATGTGCACATGATGCGAAGTTCCAATAGCATATCTCCTCATGCAGCAATACTGAAGTTGTGTACCCACCAAGTGACAATCAGCAAGTTATAAACCTGTGTCCAGTTCAGTGCTATACAAGATAATCTTACATTGAAGCTCAATTGTATCGAAATTTAATAATCCAAGTTGATCTTTATAACCTTTTTAAAATAGGAACCACTATGTATTTATTTAGATTCAATAATGTGTTGCGTCTCTATTTTTCATGTTCTATATGTTTTAAAGTACCCTTTAAGAAATTTTCATTCTTTAAAGATTAACTGTTTGTGAAAAGTTTTATTAAATCCTTTTGCATTTCTGGCATGCTGTGATTTTTTTGTAATGTGACACCAGGGATCTCTTTTTATTGAAGAACATAAATGGGATGAATTGCGAATCTCTTCCCAGAATGAGAACTGATACATCAGCAGGATGATTCCATGACCCACATTCCCTTCTAGTGAGGCTAGGAGCCAAGAGTAAGGACTTACAAATCACCCCTAATGATCCAAATATTCGGTGGTAGCTCAAAATATAATATCTAATGAAATGTGACATTAATAATAGAATTCTGAACTTTGTCTAATTATTCCGGATAACAGTTTGAAGATATCACCTACAAGGTGTATTAACGTTCCAAATGTAGTGTTGGTGCAAAGAGGTTAGGTTTCACACCAATGCTTCGGTAACGGTGTAAATGCAGCCTGAATCCAATTTTAGCATTGGTGTGAAATAGTTTCGGTTGCACACCAACACTGAACTTGTGGAGTGTGAATGAACCCAGAGACACCTCTTCTTATCCCACCTGTATCAAACCTTGCATAAAAATAATTCCTCTAGTAAAAGTAAGTGAGGTAGATTTATGACTTTGAAGACATGTTTTCTTATCCCACCTGCATCTAACTAACATAAAATAATTCCTGTAGTAAGACAGAAAGTGAGGTGAAGTTGAAACTTTAATGTTTCTTACATATAACTTGCATTGAAATAATTCTTCTGTCAAGAAAATAAATGAGTTTGTTACAACTTTTAAGATACCTTTGATATGCTAAAAGTAGAATGTCTATCTACAATGTAAAGATTATTTGTTGTTTTGTTAAAGTTAAAAGAAAGTCTACATATGCAATCAACAAACTGAAACTCAAGAATATTCAGAAAATGTAATGAAGTAAAAAGGTATAATTGACACCATACAGCATATGCAAAAATGTTAAAAGAACAGGGTATGTTAGGAGTGAAATTTGGATATGTAGTATAGCTGAAAGCCAGATGCCCTCAGAGGGGGTGTGTAGCAGACCATTCTGGAAAGCTGGGTCATACAAGTATCCTCAATGTGTGTTAGAAACCTCTGAATTGGTGCTGCCATGATGTCACCTGGTCCTACTAGATGATTTGATGCTCGAGTTTTGAACGTGAACCACACAGATCCACTCAATATAGATCCACTTCAACGCACCACTCTGCTCCCTGGACAACATCTCTGTCTCCGGCTTGCTGCAATGTTCCAGTGAAGCCCAATGCAAGCTGGAGGAACAACACCTCATTTTCCACTTGGAGACCCTACAGCCCTCCAGACTCAATATTGAGTTCAATAATTTTAGGGCCTAAACTCTCCCAAGTCCCAGCCCCCCACCCCACACACTAGGCCTTGTTACCACATAGCCTGCCATTACACACCCCCTGTTGTTAGTCACTAACAATCCCCATTAACAACTATTCACCCTCCCAGCCTGATTGTTAGCAACTCCTTTGTCTGTCCAACTGTCTTTCTCTCTCTTTGGGCTCTATCCTATCGTTTACTCCCTACCCCACCCACCTCCCTATTTTCTGCATGTAAACTGACGTTTTCCCAGCCACCATCAGTTCTGAGGAAGGGTCACCGGACCCGAAACGTTAACTCTGTTTTCTCCTTCACAGATGCTGCCAGACCTGCTGAGCTTATAGATTCATTTGTCATTCATCAAGGAACAAGTATTTCATAGCAAGACGGGCCCGGTACATGCATATTTGAAGGACTAGCCACCTACTTTTCGGGTAGAGTAATTTAGAAAGACTAATGCTTTTGTAATAACAAGGTGTAGAGCTGGATGAACACAGCAGGCCAAGCAGCATCAGAGGAGCAGGAAGGCTGATGTTTCGGGCCTAGACCCTTCATCAGAAATGCTTTTGTAAGTTCACTGGAAATGTTGTGGAATGTTTTGGTAGGTTGTGGTCAGTTCTTGGATTTGACAGGGAATGTGACATGCAGCCAGGTAAAGGTCTGTATACACAAAGGCAGCAAGTGGTATGAGGGCAGCAGTTATGGTGCAACTGGATCAGCAGCATAAGAGGGGGATGCAGCAAAAGAGAGGAAGCCCTGCACAATGCTGGAGCCCAACTCATCAATGCTCCTTGACAACGATAATGACTGCCTGATCAATGCACAAAACATTGTGCTGAGCATTGTCATCAACAATTTTCCGTGTGCCATCCCTTTGAGACGCTAATCTGAGTTCACATTTTCAGAACCTATCTGTGATCTCAATGATTGGTGAGCTGGCACACATGTCTTCTTGGTCTCAATCAGCTGTGGCCAATTTGTACCCAGAAACATGCAAATTTGAACTCAGTACCAGTCTTTACATTGCATGTGCAATGTCATGATCTACATTTGCTGCTGCAAGCATCAGATCAAGTGATGTAGGTCTCTTCATCAGCATTGTGCTGGTGTTCTCACTAAGAACCAGGCAATCACGGAATTGTTATGGTGCAGAAAGACATTTCACCACTGTACCTCTTCTCCTTCTGGGGCTAATGTGACTGGACAGGTAATTCTTAAACTGTCCAAAAACAAAGAATTAGAAAGGTACGAGTTTTGGGCAGGTTTACATCAAGAGATTCATATCACATGATCTGTAATCTGCATGTTATACAGGTAGCAGGATGAGAGACAGCTGGGTATTGAAAGCAACATGGAGTATGAACATACCATCATCTTCAATGTAATCAACGCTGTCAGATGCACAGGTTTGGTTATGGTTGGCCCGATGATGTGGAGAAACATCTCCTCCATAGACCTCTGGAGATGCAGGTGTCCTTAGCTTTCACCTGTTTTGCTTCCTTGTATTATGCCACATTGTCTTTAAAGGGGAAGGGCAAAATGTTATTGATTGTGTTGAAATCTATGTAATTGATATTCTGTCTAAGCTGAATAGTTGGCTGTAAGAGGAAATAGTGGGAACTACATGTGAGGCTGACGTCATTATAAAGTGTATGAGAGTGAGGAGGAGTGCCTGAACATTTGCCCTGAGCACTGAATATCATGAAGTACTGCTGGGTGAGTGATGGGTGTATTTCAATAAGCAACTTGACCAGTGGTGGTTTATTACATATAAGATGTCATAAACGATGCTTTCACTGATCTTGATCATGACATCAGCTCATTATAGGTCCTTGTGGCCAGAGAATTGATTTTATTTGGTACCTTTTCCAAATCTCTTCTGAGAGTGATCTGTGAGGGCTTCCTGCCACCTACCCTGGAGAATAAAATGGCACCTTTTCTCATTTCCATCTCCAGCACTAAGGTTTTGCACAATGGTGCTAAGTGCTGTCCTCTTCAACAGTGCTTCATTGCATGGGACCTAAATCAGCTACTGTCACTTCACTGGACTCTCTTCTATTAAGTACAGTCTCTCTTTAAAAGGGACAGACTGTATTTAAGAGAAGCACTGGAATAAAAGCAAAATCTTATTGATGTTGGAAATCTGAAACAAACACAGAGAAAGCTGAAGAAACACTGCAGGTCTGGCAGCGTCTGTAGAGAGAGAAACAGAGTTAATGTTTCAAGACCAGTCTGCCTGTTTCAGAACAGATTCGAAACGTTAGTTCTCTTTCTCTGCACAGATGCTGCCAGGCCTGCTGAATTTTTTCAGCATTATCTGTGTTTGGCTAAGAGAAAGCAGCCTGCCTGCAGCATAGGAGTTGAGTGGATGTTGCTTATCCAATATTAGCCCCTTGTAGAACACCCATGTAACCGACAGCATGGATCTTACTTAGACCAAAATATAACCAGCCTGCATGAGGAAGCAGCACCAAATTTATGTGCTCTCTATTTCCAAAACAATGGGACTGCACAGGTCATAATCCCCACACCCAAAAATTATCGAAGACATCTTCTTGTCCTTTAATATTTATTAGTTTAACATTGTTTGCATTTAAGAAATCTAAAACTAGATGCCCTTGTTCGATTTTTGTTTCCATACTTTGACCTTTACCCATATTGTTGCATCATGTAACTTTGTCTACTCAAAAAAAACAGCAATGATGTTTCTCAAAATTGAAAAGTAAGCTCTTAATTCTGATAGCCTTGTCTGAGAAATAGTTTCTGTACTACACTTTAACATGTCATCTCATAGCTCTTAGGTGAAATAATTTCACAGAATCACAGAAGTGCTACAACACAGAAGGCAGCCATTTGCCTAGCATGTCTGCACTGGCTTTTTAAATAAGCACCATTACCTAGTGCCAACCTCCTGCTTTCTCCCCCATACCATTGCACGTTACTTTTTATCCAATCATCCAACGATCTCTTGAATGCCTTGAATGAACCTCCCTCCGCAACACCTTCCAGGCAGTGCATTCCATAGCCTAGCTACTCGCTGAGTGAAAAGAATTTTCCTTATTTCAACCTTATTTCTTTTAGCACAAAAATGGAGAGTGCTGGAGAAATACAGCAGATTTGGTAGCATTCGTAGAGAGAAAACTAATGTCACCTGAAGTTCTGACAAAGGTTCATTTGACTTGAAACGTTAAATCTGTTTTTTACCCTGCACATGCTGCCAGACCTGCAGTGTTTCTCCAGTGCACTCTGTTTTTGTTCCAGATTTCCAGCATCCACAGTTCTTGGTGTATATTTATTTTAGCAGATCTTTTAATTTGTGCCCTCTTGTTTTTGCTCATTTTATGAGTGGGAGCAGTTTCTCCCAATCCACTCTATCCAGCCCCCTTGTTATTTTGAAAACCTTTATCAGATCTCCTCTTAGTCACCTCTTTCCAATGACAATAGTCCCAACTTCTTCAATCTATCCTCGTAACTGAAGTTCCTCATCCCTGGAATCATTCCTGTAAGCTGCTTCTGCACTTTTTCCAATGCATTCACATCTTTTGTATAACATAGTGCCCAGAACTGTGCACAATACTCCATCTGAGGTCAATATATATCCTTGTTCTTGTGATCTGTGCCCTAATAATAAACCTGAGTGTACTGGATACTTTACTTACTGCTCTTTCATCCTGTCACACCACTTTAGATGATCTTTGCACATATGCACCCAGGTTCCTCTACTCCTGAAGACCCTTTAGAATTGTACCCCTATTTTATATTGTCCTTCTATTTTCTTCCTATCAAAATGCATCACCTTGTGCTTCTCTACATTGAGATCCATCTGCCATCTATCTGCCAACTCCATTGACTTGTTTATGTTCTTCTGGAGTTCTACACTATCATTCTCACACTTCACAATTCTTCCCAAGCTTTGTGTCATCTGCAAACTCTGAAACTGCCTCCTGCACATCAAGATCTAGATAACTAATGTATATCAGAAAAAGCAAGTGTCCCACTACCGATCTCGAGGGAGATCTATTACAAACTTTCCACCAACCCAGAATATATCCATCGTTCCCTAACAGTCAACCAATTTTGTATCCATGTTGCTACTGCCCCTTTTATTTCATGATATATAACACTCCTCACAAGTATGTTGTGAGGCATTGTATCAAATGCCTTCTGAAATTCCATGTACACTGCATCAACATTATCCTCAATGAACCGCACAAACCTCAACAATTTAATTAAATTTGGTTTCCTATGTACAAATCCACGCTGAATTTTTGTAATCAATCCACATTTTTCTATGCAAAATTCTACCCTGAATAATTGTTTCTAAAAGGTTCCCCATCACTGAAGTTAAACTGACATATTGCACATTTAGAACCACTGCTGGAACTATAGACACTTTATGCAAGTAAATGTGTGTAAACTGACTCACAAACTCTGTGCACATGGATTAATTTAATTATTCAATTGAGACCAAAGCATTGATTATTTGGCTCAGAGGGCATATCAAATCTGTGGAGACAATGTAATGTTTGGGCGTCCTGAAATATTGCTTCACCCACATTACTCTCCAGAAACTCGAGGAGAATTTCTCAACTGACACACTTGATCTTCCATCTTCAGCAGGTAGTGTATTCGAGGTCAGAAGAAACCTTTCCACCCTGGTTTTTTGTTTGCTATGTCCAGAATTAGAAATGAAGTGAATTACACAGAGGAAGGTCAAGCCCTCGAGGTGACCATCTATCAGGGCCATTCATGCCAGCGAATAGCAACCCATATACCAACTGCATAGCTGCAGAGATGTCAAGGTAGGTGGACTTAAGAAAAGATAAAAAATACAAGGAAAAGTGAAAACTTACTACTACTTAAATCCAGAAAAGGAAAATCCAAAATAAAAAGTTGTAATTGATGAACAACGAACAGGATAAACAATACTGTGAGCATAGCAATACTGTGAGTGGGAGGTTTGCCTGGTCAGTTCCTAACTCTGATGTTTGCCTATGAGTTAAAGACAAAGAACTTTTTCAAGTAAAACATTTAGTGACCTTACAATTATGAAAAATTGTTTAAATATAAAACATATTGCACACATCATTTTTAAATCATCAAACCATGTCCCTCAAAACCAAAATCATAACATTTAAGTTGGAATCTCTCATTGCATTCAATAATTTAGAATCTAAAATTTAGTTAGTATTGCTTGGCTAATCTAATACTGCAACAAATTACATATTTTTAAAAATATTGGTCAATGTTTTGATTCAAATTCCACTGATCTGATTGTTTTAATGACAGTCTAATGTTAAGGACAGAGGGAAATATTTAATAGCAAAGCATTAATGAAATGTGTGGTTTTTCTAGATTCAATTTAGACTTTAGTACTCAATGTCATAATGTATTTTGGAAAAAGTGATACAGACAAGGGCACCATTTTTATTCTCTTAAATAAATAATCTGAAAATGGTGTTTTTTCATTAAAATTGAATCAAAGCCCATTTATTGTAATGTCTCCTTCTGGGAGGATGATATCAATTCAATTTGGCACACACAAGTCATCAGTTAAAGAGTTAAAGACATGCTGGATTTTTGCCCTGCAAAAAAACATTTTTCTCTATGGGAAGAGTGCTGTAGTATATATTTGTATTATTTAACAGACTCCAACAGCATGTATATAGGAATTGTTATTAGAAATTGTGCTAATGAAAATAATTTTATCAACTCTGTAGCATAGAGAGTAAAGTCACTGTGCCTTGGATTTTCTACAGTACAAGTTTTCAATATTTTCTTGTTTTTTGCAAGGATTATTAAATGGTGTGAATTTGTCACTAGGAGTGTGCAACCACACATTTCAGGAGTAGGAACTAAACCATGTTATTTCTGTTTATCAATAAAGCTCCTACCAGTATATAACAAACCTTGAAGTTTTATTTTCCAGGTAGCTAACTATAAGTGTTATTTGCATAATAGTACATCTAATCCATTGCAATTTGCAATGTACAATTTATTTGACACATTATAGCATTCTCATAGAAATCTTTATTCCTGCAAATGGCTATTCTAATAAACATATCCAGAAAAGGAAAAAGAGGAGAATCGCAATGTACCTGATACATTTTTACATTGAAAACATTTACATCTAAATCTCATAAGGACAATTTTAATGAACCCAAAAGTGCCCAAAAGAGGCATTATGTATTTGTACAAAGTATTATTTTATGGAGCAAAAGTAAAGAAAATGGGGATGTTTTACCTATTATCTGGATTCTTATACACAGCTAAGTCCTGTTATGGATCATTGCTGGTTCCAGTCTGACTCCAAAACCATTTAAAGGGGGGACTCCTTAATCTGATCACATTTGTCAAAAAATAAATTCTGTTGGGACAACAAGGTTATTTTATTGCTCAGACAGGCTGACTACATATTATCTCTTATTTCCATGACAATATTATAAAATTATTTATCTCTTTGCTAATTAAGATGTTTTCTATAATTTTTCATTTTCTAAGAGTCTAGAATGGAAACATATTTGTTATTTTTTTAAAAGAGATTTTACCTACAGCTGTATGGAAAACGTATACGGCAACTGCATTTCATGACTGAAGATATACTAAGGTGTACTTGCAGGAATCTGATGTTCTTTATGATGAAAGTGCTGGTGTTTAACCTACTTGTTTCCCAAGAATGTATTTCATTCTGAAAATCTACCTCTTTTTAGTAAAGTATAAAAACAATAGGGCCGACACTACCTCTGTCCCTCTGATGGTGTCTGTAACGGAGAATGATGACAGCTTCAACATCTCACCTACAACAGTGACATTTGGAAGAGTGTTATATTAATAGTAACAGAAAGTCAGATTAAAATCTCACATAATTCTGACCGTAACAACAATCAGTGAAACATTTAAACCTGTTATCACCAGCATTCACAAACTTCGTTGAGTCACAAGAGCAATATCAAATCAATACCTGATTTACATCATTATCTTGGGAACAAATGGATGATTATCTCAATTTAGCAATAAGTGCCAGATCTTTCCCAGACTGGAGTAGTGGTATACATTTTATAAATACAGAATGTCATAGATAAGGTGTTACTAAAACTGCAATTTAATGTCATCTCTTTGTGTTTTGATACAAATGTTTTGAAACAAGCACTCTTCCTTTGATGCAAAGTGGCATTAGATGCACATACTTAAATATATATATTATATATATAAATCCAGATTTTTCTGGACTTTGAACACAGAAAGGCAAGGCAATGTGAGACACCTCCAAGAAGATGTCTGAATTCATTTGGCTTTTGAAACATTACAGTTGTCTGCATTTGAAGCTGGATTTAAGAAGTACTGAAGAAGTCATTTGTACCTTTAATATCAACTGGTATTAACATCATAAGAAAATACATCCACTATAGTAACAAAATGGATCATCATATTCAATACAGCCTTATTTGCTCAATATGATGGAATCAAGTTCCATTCACTTCTACTTTCAGCACATATACATTATCACTGAATAAAGATGTTTGAAACTGTAATTTATCTGCAAGTCCTGAGACCTAGGTCTCGGCTCCCCTCTCTATAACTGGACACTCAACTTCCTGACCCATAGACCACAATCAATAAGAATAGGTAACAACACATCCTCCACATTAACCTCAACAGCAGTGATCCTCAAGGCTACGTATTGAGCGTATTCTTACATATGACGGTGTGGCCAAATTCTGCACCAACTCCATTAACAAGTTTCCTGATGACATCACCGTTGTGGCTTGGATCTCAAACAATGACGAGACAGAATAAGGGAAAGAGATTGAGGGCTTAGCGGCATGGTGTAAAGACAACAATCCCTCCATCAATGTCAGCAAACGAAGGAGCTGCTCATTGACTTCAAGAAGTGGAGTGGAGGCCATGCCCCTGAGTGCATCAATGGTGCTGAAGTTGAGATGGTCCAGAAAGTCAAGTCCCTGGGAGTGATGATCACCAACAATCTGTCCTGGTGCACACACATCGCGCGATGGTCAAGTGAGCACAACAATGACTCTACTTCCTCAGAAGGCTAAGGAAATTCAACATGTCGACAAAGATTCTTACCAATTTTTATAGACGTACTATAGGAAGCATCCTATCTGGATGCATCACAGCATAGTCCAGCAACTGTTCTTTCCAAGACTGACTGTTTATCCTAGTTTCCTTTGTGAAGTAATACACCTTACATGGTGGGAGGAAACTAGAGCACCCGGAGGAAACCCACACAGACACAGGGAGAATGTGTAAACTCCACACAGGCAGCCGCCTAAGACTGGAATCACCTCATTTCTGAACCTTCTGTATTCAGCTTAGTTCTCAGCTGTATTTTATGAATCTACATATGAAATAGAAGAAGAAGTAGACCAATCGGACCTCAATCTTACACTTTACACCTGTCTTAAACACACTTTTTCTACTTCAGCCTCTTTTATCATGCAGGCCAATCCCTGTCTCATCGCAAACTCACTTAGCATCTCTCCTGTTTTCTCCCCAGTTTCCTTCTATGTTGTTTATATACATCATGAACAATAAAGGACCGAGTACCTGTGGTACACCACTGGACATCGTCCTCCCGTCACTCAAACAGCCTTCTACCACCACCTTCTGTCTCCCAGCACTAAGCCAGCTTTATATCCAACTTGCCAAGTTGCCCTGAATCCCATGTGTTTTTATCTTCTTTATCAGTCTCCCATGTAGGACCTTGTCAAAGGCCTTGCTGAAAACCATATAAACTACATCAACTGCACTGCCTCATCCACATACCTGATAACCTCCAGTCAAATTTGTTGGATATGATGTCCCTTTGATAATGCCAGGCTGATTATCCCAGATAAGACCTTGCCTCGCTGAGTGGAGATTAATCCTCTTCTTCAAAATTTTCTCAACAATTTTCTCTAACCATGATGTGAGATCCACTGATCTGTAATTCCCTGTTTTATCCCTACCACCCATGTTGAAAGTGGAAACACATCAACTGTCATCCAGTCCTCTGGCATCTCCACTGTGGCCAAAGACAAATTAAAAATTTGGGTCAGATTTGGATCTAATTTTCTCCCTCATTTTTCACAGCAGCCTGGGATACAACTCATCCAGACCTGGGGATGTAACCACCTTTAAGCCAGCTAAAACCTTCAATACCTCCTCACTCCCAATGTCAAGCTGTTCAAGAACATCACAGTAATAGAGCCCACCGCCACATTCAGCCTTAAGCCATAGACAGCACTGCCTTGTCCCCTTTAAGTAGACCTATCAGGGGTTTGTGGTCCATTAATATTACAAATCTACACCCATAAAGGTATTCATTTACTTCCTGACACCAAACACGACTGCCAAACCTTCCTTCTCTATCTGGGTGTATTTATGCTCTGCATTAGCCAAAATCTTGGATGCATATACTGTTGGGCATTCCTATCCATTGGGCCATCTGTGAGCTAATACTACCCTGATGACAGAGGAATCACATGTCAATACCAGATTTCGCTTGGTATCATACTATGCCAACACCTTAAAGGACGATAGCTGTTTCTCCACTTCCCTGAAAGTTACGGCTTGGCTAAGTGACCATTTCCAAGGCTGACTCTTTTTTAAGAATTGATGCAAAGGTGCCAGGATGGAGGCCAGGTTATGTATGAAATTTCTGTGATAATTCACCAGCCCAAAGAAAGTCTCGTAAGCTCCGATGCAGAAGTGGGAGCCGGATCAACTTTGATCACCCTCACTTTATCTTCCAACAGGTGTAAGCTGGTCTTGTCGACTCTGTAACTCAAGTGGGTCACTTGGGGTGCCTGGAACACACATTCTTCCCTTCCAAGGCGTATGCCCACGTGGGAGAAACATCAAAAGGCTAGGTCCAAGTTCTCTAACTGCTGCTTCTTGGTCTTCCCTGTTATTAGCATGTCATCTAGATAAATGGTAGCCTGGGGTAGACATTATAAAATGTTTTGCATCATCTGCTGATAAATTGCACAGTTTGATGATGTCCCAGATGGTAGTCTCGTATATTGGTACAAACCCTAATGGGTATTAATTGTAGCATCATCCTGGAAACCCTCATCTAACGGAAATTGCAGGTATGCCTAGCTCCTATCCAGCTTCATGAAGGACAGCCCCCTTTGCCAGCTTTGTGTAAAGGTCCTCTATATGAGGAATTAGGTATTTGTCCAGCTGTGAGAAGCTGTTTACCATTTGTTTAAAATTCCCACAAAGGTGAACTGACCCATTGGAGTTCATAACCAGTATGACTGGTGCTGCCCATTCCGCAAACTGGATTGGTTTGATGATTTGTTTACTTTCCAGCCTCCTGATTTCTGCCTCTACTTTTGCCTGTAAGGCAAATTACACTGGGTGGGCCTTGCAGAATTGTGGAATTGCTTCCTAGTCAGCATGCAAGGTGGCCTTGCCTCCTTTTGACAGTCCCTAGACCTTCCTGACAAACTTATAGGTATTTAATTAGGACTTCACTGAGGTAGCCATTTTCTAATTGAAAAATGTTGAGCCCATCTAGGTGAATCTTTCTCAATCAATTTCACCCCATCAAACTTGGGCCCAAGCCTTTTGCTACAATCAGTGGTAACCAGCTGCTTCTCATAAGAGACAGGAACAGAACTTGTACCCATCATCTTTAAAGGTACACCAGTATAAGTTCTCAGTCTAGTTGAGGTCTTGCACAAACTTAAGGGTCAGAGTCCAGGGTGAATTTTATTAAAGACTGGTTCTGCAATCACTGAAATTGCTGCATTGATATCAACCTCCATTAGAACTGGTGGACTATTTAACAAGATGTTTATTTTGATTGGTTCTGATTTGGATGTTGCTAAACAATTTAACTGTTCCAAATCAGATGTAGGTGAACTTTCCTGGATACCAGCCAATGAGTTCTCTTACTCAATTTAGGTCTGGTGGGACTCTTTTGCAGTTCTTGAGTCTGTATTCTGGCAGCAACTACAATGGCTTGCTGGCTCAGATCCTGAAGAAAGTTTTAACCATTTGACTGAGGCTTGGCATTGTTTTGGGGTTTTTCTGTGGAGTGACCCAGAGTCCCTCTATTCAGGATATGTCCTGAGTGAGGCTATGGAATTGCCTTCACTCAAGTGGTGTCTCGTGAGCTCTGTCAGACTGGTCAGGATGTCCACTTCCATCAGAATACCATGCAACTCATATTTTCCACTTGCTGCATTTTACAATGATAAAACCAGTTATATGCCTGGTTGAAGTCCAGTTGGGCTTCAGCTAAGAGGCACTTTTTCTTGGACACATCATTAATCTCACGTACCAAATGGTCTCTCAGCATCTCATTAAGGGTTAAACCAAAGTCACATGTCTCTACCAGTCACCTTAACCTCGTCAAAAACCCTGATATGGATTCCCCTGGTTGTCGAATTGCCACAAAAAACCGATAGCATCTCAGAATTATAGGAAGCTTGGGGTTGTAATATTCCTCAATTAACTCCGTCAACTCTTCAAAGGTTTTAGTATCTGGTGCCTCAGGGAAAGTTAGACTCCTAATAATCAAAAAAGCTACAGGTCCACAAGGTGTCAGGAGAATTACTCAGAGATAGTAGGAACTGCAGATGCTGGAGTCAGAGATACCACAGTGCAGAGCTGGAGGAACACAGCAGACAAGGCAGCATCAGAGGAGTAGGAAACTTGACGTTTCAGGTCGGGACCCTTCTTCAGGAAATTACTCGTCGCTTTTCATCTGCCCCAATGTTATTTGCCTGGAAAAAACTAATTCATTCTTTTCACACACTGGGCCCAGTCTTCAATGGTAGGATCAAATGAGTCAACTTCCCAAATAATGGCATGATGTCAGAAAAGCTTAACCCAAATTAAAGATGACATTTGCGAGCAAATTTCTTCAGGAGCGTGCTTTTCTATTGTTGCCACTGAAATAACTCCACAGAGGCCACAGAAAGCTTGCATTTTCAAATAAACCTGTTGGACTATAACCTAATGTCGTGTGATTTCTGACCTTGTCCACAGACACCGGTATACCGTCACCATGTCACACGTTATTTCCTCGTGAAGAGTCCTTGACACTGATCCAGCTCCATCAGAGCCAGGTCTTAGAATGAACAGAACCTCTGACACTCCAGTTTACTTCTGTCAGCCAGGGCTCCCTGATTGGGGCTGTTAACTTGGTCCAATCTACGAGGTCCACCTGGCTGATCCCGTTCTGATCACTACGCTGGATAGTTGAACACATCAAAGCCTTTTACCCACACTATCCTCATAATTCTTATGCCATTGGTAATTAAAAATTTATCAACCTCTACTTTAAATATACTGAAAGCTGAGCTCTCGCAGCCCTCTGGGATAGAGAATTCCTACGATTCACCAGCCTCTGAGTAAAATAATATTTTCTCATCTCAGTCTGAAATAGCACACCCTGATGTTTTAAGTTGTGCCCCATGGTTCCACCCTCAACAATTAAGAGAAACACCTTCTCTGCCTATCCCTTTACGTATTTCGTAGTTTCAATGAGATCATAACTCATTCTTTAAAACTGTAGAGGATACAGTCCCAGCTTGCCTAAACTGTCTTCATACGACAGTTCTGTCATAAAAAGAACAAAGAACAATACAACACAGGAACAGGCCCTTTGGCCCTTCCATACTAAAACTGTCTTCACTTACAGGATCCATATACCTCTATTGCCTTCTTTTTCATGTATTTGTCCAGATGCTTCTTGAATGCTGCTATTGTGTCTGCTTGCACCAGCTCCTCTGGCAGTGTGTTCCAGGCACTTACCAACCTTTGTGTGAAAAACTTGCCTCGCATATATCTTTTAAACTTCACCCCCGCTACACACCTTGAACCTCTGTCCTCTAGTAATTGACCCCTGCATCCTGGGAAAAAGCCTTATACTTTCTACTCTATCCATGCTATTCACAATTTTATAAACTTCCATCAGATAGCCCCCAACCTCCTGCGTTCCAGTGAGAACAAACCCAGACTATCCGATATTTCTTCATAGTTAAGATCCCCACAATAAGCAACATTCTGGTAAACCTTTTCTGTACCCTCTCCAAAGCATCCACATCCTTCTGGTAGTGTGATGAGCAGAACTGTATGCAATATTCCAAGCGTGGCCTAACTAAAGCTCTATAAAGCTGCAGCATAACTTTCCTATCCTTATATTCAATGCCCCTTCCAATGAAGGCAAACATGCCATAGGCCTTTTTTACTACTTTATCTAGTTTTTCTGAAACTTTCAGTGATCTGTGGACCTGTGCACCCAGATCCCTCTGCATATCAATACACCTAATGGTTCTGCCATTCACTGTATAATTTCCACCTGTACTTGACCTTCCAGAATGCATCACCTCACATTTGTCCAGATTAAACTCCATCTGCCATTTTTCTGCCCATACTTCCAACTGATACTGCTGTATCCTCTGACAATCCTCTGCACTATTTACAACTCCACCAATCTATCATCTGCAAACTTACTAATTAGACCAGCCACATTTTCTTCCAAATCATCATGTAGCCCATGAACAGCAGATATAGCACCATTGATCCCTGTGGAACACCATTAGTCACAACCCTACATTCTGACAAGCACCCTTCCACTGCTACCCTCTGTCTCCTATGACTAAGCCAGTTCTGTATCCATCTTGTCAGTTCACTCGTGATAGCATGTGACTTCACCTTTTGTAGCAGCCAGCCATGAGGGACCTTGTCAAAGATTTTACTGAAATCCATGTGGACAACAACAATTGTTTTTCACACATCAATCATCTTTGTCATCTCCTCAAAAAATTTGATCAAGTTAGTGAGGCACGACCTCCTCAGCACAAAACCTTGATGTCTATCACTAACAAGTCCATTTGCTTCCAAATGTGTGTAACTCTTGTCCCTGACAACCTTTTCCAATAATTTCCCTACCACCCACCTGAGGCTCCCAGGTCTGCAATTTCCCTACTACTCTTCTTAAACAATGGGACAACATTATGGGACAGCTATTCTCCAATCCTCTGGGGCATCACCTATGGCCAAAGAAGGTACAATGATGTCTTCAATGCTCCAGCAATTTGTTCTCTTGCCTCCTTCAATATTCTGGGATAGATCCCATCAAGACCTGGGGACTTAGCTGCCTTAATACCTTTTGAGACACACAACACCTCTTCATTTTTAATAGCAATTTGCCTTAGAAATTCGATACTCCCTTCCCTGAGATCATCCTCCATCAATTCCTTCTCTTTGGTGAATACTGACACAAAGTATTCATTTAAGGACCTCACCTTTCCTCTTCTGGCTCCACACATAGATTCCATCCTTTGTCTTTGAGTGGGCAAACCCTTTCTTTGGCTATCCTGTTGCTTTTTATGTATGTATAAAAAGCCTTGGGATTCTCCTTAATCTTGTTTGCTAATGACTTTTCATCACCTTTTTGGGCCCTTCTAATTCCTTGCTTAAGTTCCTTCCTATTTTCCTTATATACTTCAAGGACTTCATCAGTTCCCATCTTCCTAGACCTTATGTATGCTTCCTTTTAAGTTTTGACCAAGGTCATGATATCCCTGGTCATCCAAGGGTCATGTACCTTGCCATACCTATCCTTCATTCTCGCCTGAACATGCCGCTTGTGAACTCTTATCAACTGCAGTTTGAAAGACTCCTACATGTCTGATGTGGATTTACCCTCAAACAGCCATTTCCAATCAAAATTTTCTCCAGCTCTTGCCTAATATTGTAGTAGTTCGCCTTCCACAATTTAAAATTTTCACCCGAGGACTGCTGTCACTCCTATCCATTGTCACTACTCTCAAAATGCTCCCCCACTGAAACTTCAGTCACCTGTCTGGGCTCATTTTCCAAAACCAGGTCCAGTATAACCCCTTCCCTGGTTGAACTCTTTACATATTGTGTGAGGAAACCCTCCCAAATGGTCTTTACAAATTATGCCCCATCCAAGCCCCTAGCACGAAGTGAGTCCCAGTTAATATAGAGGAAGTTAAAATCACCCACTATAACATCCAGTCATCCCTGGAACAAGTCTGGTGAACATTTATTCCACTCCTTCTGTGGCAAAACTCTTATTCCTGAGATAGGGAGACCAAAACTGCACACAGTAATCTGAGTGCAGTCTAACCAAGGCCCTATACAATTGAAGCAAGACAGCAGTACTTCTGTGCTCAATGCTGCATCTGCATGTTAGCCTTCAGTGACTTATTGCCACATCCATTTGCACATCTACACTTGAAAAAAATTTTTCACTTAAGAAATATTCTGCACATCTGTTCTTCCTACCAAAGCTGATAAATTCACATTTTTCCACTTTATATTCCATCTTCCGTGCTCTTGCCCATTCACTAAGCCTGCCTCAATCCTCCTGAAAATGTAATTTTAATGATTTGCGCACGTACACCTCTCTCTGTTCCTGCACTTCCTTTAGAATTGTCCCTTTCAGTTTATCCTACCTCTTTTTATTCTTTGTAACAAAACGTATCACTTCACATTTCACTACATTAAATTTCATGTGTCTTCCTATTTCAAGTACATGCCTGTGGCCTCTTGAAGTCCCTCATTATCCACTTCACAGTTCATAATACCTTCAATGTTTTAATGTCGAATGCTTTTATCGACAAAAAATTAGCTATGTAATTTCTAAAAGTTGATTTCATGTTTACATAGATGTCAGTTCCCATTTAACGTTAATAATACTTTACTGAAGCTGTGTATTAATTGTTCATTTCCACTTTTTTTGGGGTTTGCAGAGAACTAATAGGTTAAATTACTCTCTGTAATTATGAAATGTGGGCAAATTTAGAAGCAGGAAATGGTTACTTGGTCCAAAAGGTTTGATTTCCAAGCACAAAATACACCAGATGCTGAAAGTCTGAACTAGAAATAAAGGTGCTGGAAATTTTCAACAGGTTCCATGGAGAGAAAAATTGAGTTAAGAGCAGAATTTTCCCAAAATAGAAACGAGTTTTGATGTCAAGCAAAAATGCACGCCAGCAACATGCAGCTGGCTGGTAGGATCTTACTGTTGATTCTAAACATGGCAGATCATGAAAAAGATGGAAAGATGGCCACTGCTGATAAGGTAGGGGCTCTGCAATGCCCAGTAGATAAGGCAATTAAAATTTTAAAACATATTATTGATGGTGTGGAAACCCCGCAGTGGTAATAACTGGGGCTAGAGACATTGGCTTCGAACAACAATAAACTGTTTTCACCACGCAGTGAACCAGCCAATGGCAGGTTAACAGCATTCATAGACAACCTCCCCATTCAGGGATTCGGTCTGGTAAATAGCACTTAATAGGCATTTGAAAATCTCAGTTTGCTTCCCACCTCCCTGAAGAAAGCCCTCCTGAAACCAGACCCCCATCAGTAAAATCCTCCCTTGATAGCTGGACACAGTCAGCTACAGCCGATATAGCAACCGTCCCCCCCCACACTCCCCATGTTACCATGTCCTTCTTGCCATCATCCTGTGCCATGTGGGCGAGAAAATGCACCCTAACATTTCAGGTCATACCAGTTCTGATGAAAGGTCTCAATTTAAACTGTTACCACTATTTCTTTCTTTCTAAATGCTGGCAGACCTGCTGAGACTTGCCAGCAATTTCTTCTTTTAAATTTCTATCTTTATTAAAATCAATCATATTTTAATTCCAAAATTTGATGTGATTAGACGAATGCAGACTGGCAAATCCGAAAACTACCACTTTATTGACAGATTGCAGTAAATTAACATAACCAATTATTAACTTAAGTTTGAAGTGAATGTATGGTTCTTAACGTCTTCTGCGAAAGCTCAAAACACTTTAATGATGTCCAAATTAATTATAGGAATAACAGAGCTGACTTGTACAGCTTGATATCTAAAATCATTTCAAATTGTCACAAGCTCGAATTATGATTGCACAATGCTAAGAAAAGGCATCCTCCAAAAGGCCAAGGAAAGTACTATTATTCAAAAAAACCTTTATTAAAGTACCCCAATTTATACTTATTTCTAATCCACGACTATTAACAAACTGTTCAATTTGTGCATAATAATGAACATTTTTCAGTAAAACAGCTCTTTCCTTTAATTTCACCTTCCTAGTGGTACTGTTTAGCCACAAAGAATATTGTTAAGAAGCCTAATTTTTGCTATGATTTGTGTGCAATATCTTAAGACAGTCAATAACCCTTTCAGAGCCTGTGAACTACACATTTTGACAAGATTAGTTCTGCTGCCATATAGATACAGAGAAAATCTAACATTTTAAAACTAAGGTAATAGAAAGATTTCTCTTAATTATTTTTTATTTTAAAATGCTGCAAATTGCTTATGGTTAATTGCTGAATTTGTGAAGGAATGCCGAAACAATTCATTGAAGGGTTAATGTGGATATATTAAACATCTATGTTATTCTAATGATAAAACAGGATTGCTCCTGATGATTTTTTTTTGTTTAAAACTGCATCATTTCAAATTCTTCACATTGTAGTCGAGGTGAGTAATTAACTGGTGCTGTTAAAGCCTTGAAAGATTATAATAAATCAAATAAAAAAGTGACTTAGATAAATTGCATATGTAATTATATAATTTCATTTTCATTATACTCTGCTATTAATTTTTATTCTTCATTGGCTACCTTTATTTTGCCCATTGTGGTTTTCAGTCTATCTGCTCTTCTATTTTTCACTTTTCTCTTAGTGTCTTTGTTATGTCATTCTGCCGACAGATCCTCAACCATTTCCTGCCACCCAACAGAGCCAACCACTCAACGGACAGCACAGTTGGACTGCTGTTAATTAGTGCTACTTGGGAAAGTCAGTACCAGCGCTTGTGTCAGTCTCTCACTGTGGTGGCACCAGTGCTGAGAATCTGCAGGCAGGTAGAACACTAGCTCCTGTAATTTTACACTTTTCATTTTAAACAGCTAGCATTCTTTGCATTGCTACCTATAATTGTTGTATGGTGAACCTTAAAGAAATCGGTCAAAGAAAATCCTAAATAAGAAATCTTATTTTCTTAACAAATCTACGTCTTTTCAAGCCAGCAATCCTTTCTGTTCAGTCATAGAGGACATATTTCGTAACTGTCAATGTTTAAAAAAATTAAGAATGGAAAATTATTTGGCTTAAAATATCCTTTATTTAAAGTAAAGGCAAAAGCTAGGAAATGGTTCAGCAATTAAAAAATAAATTTTGTTGATGAAAATGTCATTAGTCAATTTACATTACTTGCAACTTTGTTTTCACTGAGGAACAAGAGGGTGAACAGTATTTTGTCACTAACAATTTAATATTGAACTAAATGCAAATTATTTTTTTTTCTCACGTGAAAGATTTTGAAATGAATTGTTCGCGCTTTGTTCTTGACTTTTTAATGTTTGTCCATTTATGGTACTACAAATAAAGGTAGCCTGGAAGTGACAAAGGATTAAGGTATAGTGGACTAAAATGGATAAATCTCTTTCAGTTTTTCTAAGATCTGAATTATACATTTAAAATCAGTCCCTAATAATTGATTTATATAAAGTAGAAGACTTTATCTGTTGGCTGTTTCTTTTTTGGAGAGGGTCTGCCATATAGGTGCACTTTCAAGGCTGGTGGCAGCACTGTCTTCTTTCCAAGGATGAATGAAGATGAAAAGAAAGACAAATATAAGTGAAACAGGCACTGCTTTCTGTGATTCATGATACCTTCCAGTAAGCCTGTTAGCCTGGTTTCACTCCTTTGGAAGAATAATGGAGAGTTACAATGTGTATGATGACATTGTCAAACCATCTGGAATTGCTGATTATAGCGCTAAATATTGATCTCTGCTTCACATGTGTCAAAATTCTTTCTTCCCTTAAAGAAAATCCTAAATAAGAAAGCTTATTTTCTTAACAAATCTATGTCTTTTCAAGCCAGCAATCCTTTCCCTCGGTACTGTTTCAGAACAAACTGCATACAGGATATCACAGTGAAAGAGAAAGTGTTACCAGAATGTGAGTGTGACCTCATATCTCCTTTATCTTTAGGTTTTTGAATTGACTTCAGATTTACGGACTGCCATGCCATTATGTGACAATAATACTCATTTTATCCCAATAAAACCACAGTGAGCTTTGTTTTTCTTGGAAGAAATGGCTTCATCATGCTGAGGCATGGGAGATGTAGTTGGATGTCAGTGAAAGTTGCAGTGCCAGAAGGTGCCGTTTTCTATTTGTTTGTTTCATGGTACATGGCATCAGGCAGTGACCTGTAGCAGCATGTCGCACAAAGTGGAGGCCGGTTCACCCAATCAAAGGGAAGTTTGAAATTAACACTGATCCGTTTGTTTCCCCATGCAGAATCTGGGAAGGCCAATTTCATGGATGTCACTGGCTTCAACTTATCAGACTAAAATCTTTTTATACCATGGATTTTTTTGGAAGATGTAATCAGGGGTTCTGTCTTATCCAAAGTGTGTGAACTTTCGCAGCACACAAGGCGGCAAAATCAATGGGTCTTCTTTGGAGTCATTTTAATCATAGTTCTGATGCTGTGTAGAAAAGGAGAGAGGCTAAAAGAGGAAAAAGCTATTCTATTTATGATGTGAGAGTTAGATTCAATTAGAGAAAAAAATGTTATATGAAATATTGTTTATCTTATAGTGCAAAGTAGATGATACATACATAATTTTAGAGATTGAACCACAAATACAGTCCTGTAAAAAGGAAAGGGATGATCTTTTCCAAGCATAATTCCTACACACGTAAGTATTTCACGTCAATAAAATTAATACTATTTGCAATGTTCATTTTCCCTCTGACCCATATTCTTTACCTCATATTGTTCACTTCTAACCTTTTATACATCTGTCAGAGCCTTATTCATAGCATTACATAGCATTAAATTCATAACATTGTTCCCCTTAAATCATTATTCTACTCAACACAATCTTTGGAAATGATCATATTCTTTATTAATTCATAAAATACATCTATGAAAATGTACTTTCAAAAGTGGAACCACTAAAGTGCAGAGCAATTTGAAAAGGTCTTCAGCATTTCTTGTAAATGTGAAGTGCCTAAATGTACAATTGTGATCCTTTTGAAAGTATCTCTACCCACCAGTTTTTAAAATCATTTTGAGGGAAGAATATTCAGAACATTTATGTTGGAAGGCCTGTGATCTTCAAAACAACAAGATGAATTTTTGTTTGCTTCTTAGATTAAATTGAAGGTTCAGTTTAATTTCATTTTGCATTTACTAATAGATTATTCTACAAATGGGTAAAACAGTCCAATAACAGCAGAAGTAACTGAAATTGTTCCACTTTCTTGTCCCCCACATAAACATCCAAGAGACAAGATATTGTTTAAAGTTATGATAAAGCCTGCCCCACCCAGCCTTAGGTGCCAAAATAACACATTTTATGCAGCAAAGCAATATTTCCAACTTCCATGCTAACTGTGCTTCTAGTGTTTCTGAGTGATGACAATTGTGCTGCATTAATGCCACTTATTGAAGTATGAACAGTTAGTGCTACTAGCTTGTTTCCATTAGAAACTAGATTAAGATTTACAGTCAGAGTTTCTCATGTCATTGGTTTAAACTGGGGAATCTGAGGGGCAGATGTCATTTTAGAAATTTTAGAATATCATGTTGTGCAATAACCTTTGTAACTTGCTTACTCTAGAGTAGTGTTATGTCTTGGCATAAATAAAGAATTCTGTAAAGGATTTTCAACTTGAAGTATCAATTGTTCTTAATGCCCCCAATCGTTAATCAACCAAGATTACACTTAATGTAAGATGTGGCCCACTTTCACTACATCGGTCCGTTAGTTGTCTGCTTTATTATTTGAACACCTTTCCCATCGTTATTTTTCATTTCTTTTTCATATGTTAAAATCTCCTTGCACAAGGCTTATGTTTTCACGTAAGTATTTGGTCAAATTTAATGCCACATTAAAATATGCAAGTGTGTTTGTAATCCAATGATGGAATTAGGTCAACTTTTACAGGCAGAAATGTAAAATAGTCATAAGTGCACTTTCCATGTGTGAAGAACAATAGGGGTCCATTGTACCAGCAGAAAATTCTAAATGATGCTCTATGGATGAGTTCCTGAAATAGAAATAGGACTGTACTTTTATATTTTGTGTATAATAATTTCATCCTGTTGAAGAAAGTATATAAATGGTGTTCTTAATGTAGGGCTGCAAATGAGATAATACATTTGGTTAAATGATTAGAAAATGTTGAGGAGTATCCTGTTCTCTGGTAATATTATACAGCGATGCTGGTATATAGGGTACTTTGCGATGAACTGTGAAGTTCCTGAATGCATTTAAATTAATCCTAATCATTGCAATTGTAAATGTAATAATTTTATACATATCAGCATGCCAAAAATGGCAGACTGCTGTGGTTCAAGAAGGCAGCTCAACAGCACATTTTCAAGGGCAAACTAGGGATGTACAATAAGTACTGGCCTAGCCAGCAAGTCCACATCCTAGTGTGAATATAAATAAACATATGGCAGCTGTTATACCTTAGCATTCTGGAATTCACATTTAATACCTCTTTACCTGTTTGCCCCATCTTTTGCCACTTCCAAGATCCTTCTTTAAACTTCACATCAACTTAGTCTTTAGTCACTTCCCCCAACTTCTTGTAACGTAGATATGAATATTTTTCCCTCATATCCAACCTCACTCACCCACCAGCTTGAGCTATTATCACGATCATAAAGTTGTAATGCATCTAAGTCTGTAATTATGATATACAAAGCAATGTACCTCACAATTTCTGCTTTAGATGCCCACATATTTACCCTGTAGACAACCTCGACATTCTTAATAATAGATATAAGCGCAGAGATTCTTAGACTTTTCCAGGCCTTGTTGTAACTTTCCCACAGTCTGCCTGTTTGCAGCTGGAAGGAAGGAATGAAAGAGAGAAACTACAGAATCACAGAATAATCACAGTATATTGGAGGCCATTCAGAACAATGTGTCTGCACTGGCTCTCCAATGAATATTATGACTTACTGCCATTACACTTTTATTTTTCTCCTTTTGTTGCACTTGTTTTTGTTCAAATAATCATCCAATATTCTCTTAAATGCTTCAATCGACTTTGCCACCACTACACACTCAGTGCATTACAATTCCAAATCATGTATTGTGGGAAAAGGTTTTTTCCTCACATCACATTTACAACTTGCAAAATACTTCCTACTTATAAACTCTCCTTCTCAATCCTTTTACAAGTTGGAACAGTTTCTCCGTATCTAATCTTCCAGACATTTCATGATTATTAAAACTTCTATTTAATCTATTCTTAGCCTTCTTCACTCCAGAGTAATAGTCCAACCTCTCCAGTCTATAACTGAAGTCTTTCATTCCTGGAGTAATTCTTGTAAATCTCTTCTGCACTCTCTCCAATGCATTCACAACCTTCTTATAGTGTGGTGCCCAGAATTGTATATATTCTCCACTCAGATTTAACAACTGAGATTTAAAGTTCAGCATAACCGCCTTGCTGTTTCCCCTGTTAATAAGACACTGTATGCTTTATTAACTGTTCTGTCCAGCTATCCTGCCAGTTTCAGTGATTTAGCACATACACAGGTGCCTGAGCTCCTGCACCCCCTTAAGAATTGTACCCCCTATTTTATATTGTCTTCCAATGTTCTTCCTACCAAAATGCATCAGCTCACACTTCTCCATGTTAAACTTCATGGTCCAACATGTCTATGTTAACCAAGAAACGCTAAACTGCACTAATCTCATTTACCTGCACTTGGTCGATAGTCTATTGTGTCCTGACATTTTAGGTAGCCAGATGTTTTTTAAATGTTGTGCGAATACCTGCCTCCACCACCATCTCAGGCAGCACATTCCATATTTCTAACTCTGGGAGAAAAAATATTTCCTCAGATTCCATCTAAACCACTTACTCCTCACATTAAACTAGTCTTAGACACATCTGCCATTGAGAAAAGATTTTCGCTACCTACCCTATAATTTTATGTACCTCAATCAGATCCCTACTCAACTTTCTCTCCTCCAAGAAAAACAAATCTAGGCTGTCTAGTAGCTCCTCATAACAGAGGTTTTCTGTCCCAGACAACATTCTGGTGAATCTCCTCTGCACCCATCTGCAACTTTGAAATTATCTCATGCACCACAAAACCTAGATTATTAACATGAATAAGGAAAGCAAGTATCCCAATGCTGACCCATTGAGATCTCCACGACAAATCTCTCTCCAGCCCAAAAAATATTCATTGACGATCAGTCGCTGTTTCCTATCATTCAGCCAATTTTGTGTCCATGTTGCTACTTTCCCCTTCACTCCATGAGCTATAACTCCTCTCACTAGCTTGTTGTATGACCTTGTCTTTTCAAACTCCATGTACATCACATCAACAACATTGCTCTCATTGACCCTGTCTGGTACCTCTTTGAAAATTAGCAAATTAGTTAGAAATGATTAGCCTTTCAGAAATCCACACTGGTTTTTCATAAACACCTCACCTTTTTTCCATGTGACTAGAGTGATAGAGTCATAGACTCATACAGCGCAGAAACAGACCCTCTGGTCCAACTCATCCATGTCAACCAGACATCTCAATTTGACCTAGTCCCATTTGCCAGCATTTGGCCCATATCCCTCTCAAAAAGAAACAGAGTTCTTTGAACAGACCATACAGGCATACCCACTACAAAGAAATGTACAGCACAGAAACAGACCTTTCAGTCCAATGTGTCCATGCTGACCAGATATTCCACATTATTCTAGACCCATTTGCCAGCATTTGGCCCATATTCCTCTAAATCCTTCCTATTCATCTGCTCATCCAGATGCCTTTTAATTGTTGTAATTGTACCAGCCTCCACCACTTCCTCTGGCAGCTCGTTCCATACACGCAACACCCTCTGCACGAAAAGGTTAGGCCTCAGGTCCTTCTTAAATCTTTCCCCTCCCACATTAAACTGATGCCCTCTAGTTTTGGACTTCTCACCCTAGGAAAAAAGACCTTGGCTATTCACCCTATCCATTCCCCTCATGATTTTATAAACCTCTATAAGGTCACCCCTCAGTCTACCATGCTCTGGAGAAAAAAGCCTAAACCTTTTCAGTTTCTCTCTATAACTCAAACCCTCCAGTTCTGGCAACATCTTTGTAAATTTTTTCTGCTTCCTCTCAAGTTTAACAACATCCTTCCTAGAAAAGGGTGACCAGAATTGTACACAGTATTCTAAAAATAGCCTCACCAATGTCCTGTACAGCCGTAATGTGATGTCCCAAATCCTATCCTCACTGTTCTGACCAGTGAAGGCAAGCATGCCAAATGCCTACTTCACCACTCTGTATACTGCGACTCCACTTTCAAGGAGCTGCACCCCTAGGTCTCTTTGTTTGGCAACCTCCCCAGGGCCCTACCATTAACTGTATAAGTCCTGCCCTCGTTTGCCTTACCAAAATGCAAACTAACCTAAATTAAACTCCATCCGCCATTCCTCGGCCCATTGGCCTATCTGATCAAGGTCCCATTGTACTCTGAAATAATCTTTTTCATTATCCACTAAACCACCCATTTTGGTGTCATCTGAAAACTTACTAGTCATGCCTCCTGTATTCACATCTAAATATTTTATATAAATGACAAAAAGCTGTGGACCTAGCTCCAATCCTTGTGGCATGTTGCTGGTCACAGGTCTCCAGTCCGAAAAACAACCATCTACCACCCATTCTGTCCCTACCTTGAAGCCAATTTTGTATCCATCTGGCTAGCCCCCACCAAACCCGCCCCTGGATCCCATGTGATCTAACCTTACTAACCAGTCTACTGTGTAGAAACTTGTCGAACGCTTTGCTGAAGTCCATATAGACAACATCTGCTGTACGGCTTCATCAATCTTCTTTGTCACCTCTTCAAAAGACTCAACCAAGTTAATGAGACACTTGATTTCCTATACACAAAGCCATGTTCACTTTCCCCAATCAGTTCTTGCTTTTCCAAATGCATGTAAATCCTATCCCTCAGAATCCCTTCCAACAAGTCACCCACTACTGACTAGTAAGGCTCACTGGTCCATAGTTCCCTGGCTTTTCCTTATCACCTTTCCTAAATAATGGCACCACATTAGCCAACCTCCAGTCTTCTGTCACCTCACCCGTGGCTGTCGACGATATAAATATCTCTACAAGGGACCATCCTAAATAACTATTTCCAGAAGCTTCCCACCACTGAAGTTATACTGACTAGTGTGTAATTTTTGGGCTTATCCTTACAACTTTCATGGAACAAGAGCAGAATGTTTGTAATTCTCCAGTCTTCTGGCACCTTCCCTGAGTGAGGGTGACTTGTTTGAAGCATTTCAGATCCTGAATGGTCTTGACAAGGCAGACATTGAAAAATGATTCCTATCATGAGTCAGTCCAGAACTAGGGGGCACAGTTTTAAAATTAGGGGTCAAACTTACAAAACAGAAATGAGGAGATTCTTATCTAAGGGTTGTGCAATTATAAAACTTACTGAGCTGAATGTTGCATTTTTTTTGACTGAGTGTGAGTTATGCCAAATTTTTTGGAGGGTTTCTCACCGTGTGGCCAACAGAGATTTATCATTATGTCTTACCAAACTCATCTCATTATCTACCTACCCCCACCTCTATCGCACCCTCTTGTCTAGTTCGAGTCCCATCTTACCATGCAGTATGCCCCTGAATGCTGCTGCTGGCCCTGCAGAACTGATCATTGGCCACTCTCAGAGAGAACCTCTGACCTTGACAGGCATAATCAGATGACACTGTGGCCAAGGCTCCAGATTGCGTGCACACTGTGTCTATGCCTGATGGTACTGCAACCTCCTGACAGAAAGCAACCATTCCCTCTTGACCGTACTGAGGACTAGCCCCCACTCACTTTTCAACATGACTATTTAGCTGAATAAGCATGCAGTGTGTCTGCTGCACAGGTAACTGGCACATATTACTGATGTTAGGTTGATGTCTTGGTGTACTGTTTACCAAGGTACTCCCCATCCTGTACCCCCATGGACAGATCCCTTCTAACAAGCAGTCTGTCTGGGTGTCTGCACAAAAGAACACATTAACATGGCCGTACTGGTGGGCATTGGCTCTAGCTTAAGCAGTTACATGCTAAAGGACATGGCATGGCAAGGCATGGATCCTGAGATCATGCAGGTATGTATTAAGCAAACAAGTGCTAAAGACAGTAAATGCAGCCCAGTCCCTTAAGTTGGGTGTCTGTCCCTGCATGCAAAGTGTTCTTGCAGCAACCTTTCAATACTAGTTGCTGGTGCAGCTTGCAATGTAAACCTGGGTCTCCTACATGACATGCAAGTAGATCAGAGAGGTGCCATGAGGGTTCTGAAAGTTAGAAAATGTCAGATGCTAATGCCAATGGATGAGGGGTGCATGTGTAATGTGACCATGGATCATTACCTGAGACGCTGTTTGGTACTGAACAACATGGAGACTCCTCACAGTCAGTGGCCTGCTGAAGTTGCCGGATACCCACCCTGAAGCTGAATATTAATGAGGTGAGTTGCAACATTAAAAAAGGTGTTTAACAAGCTAGAACCCCCCTTAAATTGGCAACTCTCCATTACCTAGTGTGAACGCCCCACACCCCGTGCCCCGCACCTCCACAATGCAGCAAATAGATAAACACTGTAATGAGTTGCACCGGACATTGGTCTATGCCTTGCTGTGCTTCTTGCCCAATTCTGTCACAAATCTCACCATAGTCCATATCACTTAAGCCCCTACAAGGTTCCATTCTTGTCTCAGAAGGGGATAGAGGCAGGGCCATTCAACATTTTAAAACTGATGTGGATAGATTCTTGTTGAGAAAGAAAATAAAAGGGTTATCAAGAGTAGATGAGAATGTGTAGTTTGAATCACAAGCAATTATTGACTGGCAGTGCAGGCTCAAGAAGCCACATGATCTAATTCTACTCCTATTTCATATGTTTCTGTGACTTCTCAATCGTGCAAGACGTACAATTCACACAACTGAGCTGAGCTACCATGTATTGAAATTATTTCCCTTGCATAAACTCTATTCTACTTATATTACTTATATTGAGGTGAAATTTAAAACTTGCAAAATTATCAATAAGAAAGGATACAAAGAAAAGCTTTGTAAAGAAATCATCATGAAGAATGCATACTAATAGAAGCTGGAGGAATTCTGTTAAATATCATTCTATTACTTTTTTTTAAGTCCACAAAACCCTTGGAAGTATGGAATTTATTTTAGCCACATCAATGGGGAAAGAAGTATGCTAAGCAAAGGATTTAAACATTGACCTAACTCTATTATTTTTTTTAATATCAAAGCTTCAATTATATGTTTGTGATTCAAAACAAAAAAATTAGAAAATTTCCAAAAATACACATTTATTAAGGGAATTAATTCATGGTGAACAGAGAATGAAGGTTTAACACACTGCTCAAATCAACTCAATTCTCCAAACCAAGATAAACAATAATATTTAGCATAAAAATCGGTTGAGTTTTTTTTTGCAAACAATTTACTACACCAAGGAAGATTCATAGATCCCAGATTAAGCATTAAAAAATAGTTTAGTCTTAGCATAAACTTGAATATCAATTCTGGTCTGAAAACACCAGAGTATCAGATAGTATGCATTAAGCTCTGTTTGATGAATCTCTGCACAGTTCCTTGGGGATAGATTACATTAAAGCATGCTCTTTTAGTTTCTAATCCAGACTTCATTTGATTTGTACTTTTATGTAGTCAATTGGTACAGCAATACTTCAGTACCTTATAAGGGAGTATTTATGTAACAATCCTATAGGCAGTGGTATAGGTGCTGGAGTTACTTACCTCAAACCAGCCTTTATACTTTTGTAGCCTCATTTTTTTGTGTGTGTGGTAAACAGCAAGGCTTCAGGGTTTCCAGTGCTCACTTTAATTGGTTTTCTGCTTGAACTTTTAAAAAACTGTTATGTCAAAATTCCATCAAGATTTTTCTTCAAAATTTAGCTGTGGGCCTTATTTTCTGATGTGTCACTTGTTTGACAAAGTTGTTGATGTAATATCTTAAAGGCAAGTAATGCATTATTTCTGTCTATAATAATAATACAGGAACCATGACCTAATGATATATAAAGCATCTGTTATATTTATTTCCCCATTCCTTCTGCTCACCATTAATATGAAAACCCATTTCTAAGTGAATTTTGATTGATTTATGTGTAGTTACAATGGACAATATTATTTAATCTTTCCTCATGAGCTTTGCACGCTTTAAAAGAATCAAATGCTCCTGTGAATTGTAAAAATGTGTATTTTTGTTGTACAATATTTCTTCCTACCCTTAACTGACTATTTTTATAATGGCTCTGATAAAGATGAGATACTACCATTTGACTTTGCTTTCTTAACATCTTCAGTTTTCATTTCTGTAACTATTAACTTATCACCATTCCATGTAATATATCTTCCATTGCTACTAAAAGAAGCATTTCCACATAAAAGCAAGGAATCTTCAAATGATTGGGTTTGTAACTTAGAAGTTGTTTATACTGAAGTACATTACGAAGACAGTAGACTATTATAAAATAACCCACAATGCTTTAATTGATCAGCAATGAAAACATTTAAGTATACTTTACATTTTATAAAATCATTTTTGCAAATATATTGCTCTTATCTTAAGTGCATAAACTGTATTTGAAAATGTTTCACAGAAAACTATTCCAATAGATTTTTGAAACAATTGTTCCTAACTAACATACCTGAATTACGAAATTTACATCAGGTCTTTCCTTGATAGAACAATGGGTAATCCTTCATGGATAGCTAAAGTGTTTTGTCAAGTGAGATTCATAGTTCATCAACCATTGTAGGTTGGAATGAGTTTTTTTAAGCCAGTCTTTCACTTTTCACTTAATTAATTATTCAGCCAGGCTCTTAATGACCTCTGTACAAATACACAACAGGAGAGGCAGAGGTGGTCACCACTGCCCGCATCTTATGGCTTCACACTGTGAGCACCATATTTAAAGACCAGCTGGATACCTCTTCAGATGCCGCAAGCCAGGAACTAGCCCTCACACTATGGTGTTCAACTAGTATCACTGAGGACATGGCCCAGAAAGGAACACTGACACCCCACTTCGTGAATGGGGTGGTGGAGCGGAGGGTAGTCCAGTTCTGCATTCAACTGACCATTTAAAGAGGCCATGTCAGTAGACACAGTCAGCCTGGAGCCAGATAGCAGCCTGGGCCAGTGCATAATACCTGTGCTCTGTTAAAAGGAATACCTAACAGTAAAGATAGAGGTTAGTAGTCTCTGCATTCCTGCTCCTGCATCACCACTAAATGCTCATCCAACTGCTTCCATCATACACAGTTCCCCACCTTGTCTTATTACAGTTAAAACTAGCCTACAGATTCAATGCTATTCTAATGAATGCGCAAACACTTCAAGGCAACGTAACAACCTACATTAACTGTAAAATCTTGAATAGTTATCATTATGGAAGCCTCTAAAGGCAGTTCTGCAGGATTACTCTCAGTCTGTCAACCATCATAAAAGACTACACTGCAAGCACTCTGGTATAATACGCTGATGGATATCTTAAGGGTTAGCTAACCTTAACACCCATGTGATGTTAATGCACTTTCACACAGAATGCTGTTTTTTCCCAAAAAGTCAGGAGGACATGCAATGTGCAGATATTTGAAAGTGAGATCACCCAAAAATATCAAGCATACAATCAAATAAGTAATGACATTATTTAGCCATACAAAAGGTCAAAAAGTGCAAAAATAAAGTAGGTCCACATGTCTGCTGCACTACACAGATGCTTCTTGCCAGATTCCAACAGAATCTTAATCAATTAGACAAACTCCAACCCCAACTCATTCCTTCTGGAAACAGGTTGCAATGAAGTTCTCTCTCTGTCCCCCCATATTCAGCACTGCATTGCTCTATCATGCTGTCTTGGACAGCTGGCCTGATCAACGTCCTGATCCTCATCTTCACCCTTAGAGGATTGCTCTTGATCCCTAGGGAGTATTGAGGAATAAAGGGACGTTGGTGTACATGTCAATAGATCCCTGAAGCTGTCAGTACAGGTGGATAGGATGGTGAAGAAAGCATTTGGGATGCTTGCCTTCATTAGCCGGGGTGTAGAATATAGGAGTAGGGAATACTTGTTACAACTTTGTAAAACATTAATTAGGGCACAGATGAAATACTGTAAGCAGTTCTGGTCACCATACTATTGGAAAGATATGATTGCGTTGGAGAGAATGCAGAGGAGATTCACCAGGATGTTGTCTGGGATGAAATGTCTCAGTTATGAGGATAGGCTGGGTTCGTTTTCTTTGGAAACTAAGGATGCTGAGGGTTGATTTGATTGAAGTAAAATTATGAGAGCATAGACAGGACAGATTGTGAGAATCTTTTCCCCTTAGCAGACGTGTCTAAGACCAGAGGACACAAGTTTAAGATGAAATGTAAGCAGATCTGAGAAAATGTCTTTTTCACCTAGAGGGTGGTAGATATATGGAATGTGCTGCCTGAGACGGTGGTGGAGGCAGACACTCTCACAACATTTAAGAAACATTTGGATGAGCACTCAAAATGCCAGTGCGTAGTCCACTATGGACTAAATGCAGGTAAATGGAATTGGCGTTTGTTGGTCAGCACAGACATGGTGGGCCAAAGAGCCTGCTTCTACGCTATATGATTCGATGACTTCACAGAATCACAGAACTATTATGGTGCAGAAAGAGGCTATTCAGCCCATTGTACTGGCACTGGCTCGATTATCTAGTGCCAATTTCTTGCCTTTTCCACATATCCCTGCACACTTTTACTATCCAAATAACATTCCCCAGAACTCTATGGACTGCGTACTGGTAAGCTTCCTGACCATTAATGGCCAAACCCCCAAGACTAACCATGCCCCCAACCACCTCACACCCCACCAACCCCCAATCACACACACATACACACCCAGTAAACCTGGCAGGAGAGCCCCCACTGAGCATAGCTGAACCCCACGACTGATGTGTTCACAGTATCTGACAGACCTCCCTATAATCCCTGTACTTACTCACAGTATTGACGGTGGCCCAATCCTCAGACTGCATAAGAATATAATAACATAAGAAATAGGAGCAGGAGTAGGCCATTTGGCACCTCAAGCCTACCCCACCATTCAACAAGATCATAGTCACTTTGAAAACAGCCATCAACCTCCTGATATTTTTAAAAATCTACTTTGTCTTCAAATATCTACAGTGATCTAGCCTCCACAGACAGAGAATCTCAGACATTCATTAGCCTTTGGGAGAAGAAACTACTTTGAAAATCACTTTTAAATTAGTATTTTGTAACTTTGTCCTCTAGTTTGAGATTTTCCCACTATTGGAAACATCTTCAATATCTAATCTATCAAGCCCTCTCAGAATATTGTATGTTTCAATAAGATCACTTCTTATTCTTCTTCTCTCTTCTTTCCTCCAAGTTATTAATATAGATACCAAATAATTGAGGCCCAAGGACTAATCTTTGTGGCAATCTACCAGTTATATCTTCCCAACCTGAAAAAGACCCATTAATCCCAACTCTCTGTGTAAACCAATTCTCAATCCATGTTAATACATTATCTTAATGAAATAAGATCCTATCTGATGCAGTAACCTTTAACATAGCACTTTATCAAATGCCTACTGAAAATTCAAATATACTACATCTACTGGTTCCCCTTTATCAACTCTGCTTGATATATACTTTAAAAACTCAAGCATTTTCCAAATGACAGATGTTAGACTAACTGATCTATAGCCTCCTGCTTTCTGTCTCCCTCCCTTCATGAACAAGGGTGTCACATTAGCAGTTTCCAATCTACCAGAAGCCTCACAGAATCCAGTGGGTTCTGGGATAGCTCCACCAATATCTCCACTATCTCTGTAGCCACTACCTTTAAAACCTTTGTAAACAGGTCCTGGTGCCTTGTCGGCCTTTAGTCCCATTAGTTTGCCAAATACTTTGTTCTTCCTGATTAAGTCTGCACAAGACCCTTCCTCCTATTAGCACCTGACTTGTCAGTTTAACTTTAGGATGTTTATAGTGTCTTTCCCTGCGAAGACCGATGCAAAATATTTGTTTAAATTATCTGCCATTTCCCTGTTCCACATTTTCATTTTCCCAATTGCATCTTTCAAAAGTCCCACATTTACTTTGGCAACCCTTTTTTTATTATATCCATAGTTGTTTTTGGTATTTGTTTTTAAATTTACTGCCAGTTTTCTCTATTTATTAACTTTTTAGTCATCTACTGCTAGTTCCAAAAAATTCTTAATCTTCTGGCCTGCCACTAATTTTTGCCGCTTTGTATACCTTAGTTTTTGATTGCATACTCTCCTTGACCATCATTTGTTAACCATGAGTGATTCATCCTTCTCATTGAGTTGTTTTTGACCGGAAGAAATTTTTGTTGTGTGTTATGAAATATCTGCTTAAATGTTAGACACAGTTAATCTACTGACTTTCCCCTTTGTCTGGTCAAGGACAGGGATTCCCAAACTCTGGTAGGACCATGTGCCTGAATGATCATATCCAGCCCCACTGGACTGGAATCTGACTTGCCCCCTATTTGACAGTGTCAGCACCCCTTTACTGACAGTATTTCTCCACTAAGAACTGATCCCCTTTGACTTTCAGACATGGCTACTTTCTCAATGCACATGCAGTGTGTTTGCTGCATAAACTACTGGCACCTGCTACGGGTCTGAGGTTGACATGTCCCGATCCCATAGAATGAGCTACCTATCCCCTTGACTGCTCAGTGCTCCTCATTGTGACAAGCTGTCTACCCCTTTCCTCTATGCTAAAAATCAATGCAACAAACAGAAGATGACAGCCTGCAGCTAACCACTAAAGATCCTGTGCCTTAAGACAGTAATGTGAGCAGGAGCTGGCAGCCTATAACTCAGAGTTGAAGTGTTCACCGAGAAAGCAATGTGAAACATACAGAGGCTGGCATCTTCAGACTGCCCAGAAAACTAGAGAAGAGCCATAAGATGCATCCTGTACCAATGACTTAGCAGGAACATGAGTTCCTAGGTGTCCCTAGGCTCCCAAGCATAGTGTTGAAGGGTTCAGGTAGCATGTGACTTGATCCAAGAATGGGCATACAGATGTAGTGAGGCTGCTGGATTGCTGATGCCAACTTTTGTAGACAAAGGCTTGAGCTGGATAGTAGCCGTACAGCATGCAGTGACATTGTTGTGAAGAAGGCAGTTAATGATTGGGCCAAGCGTTTTGCGAGCTGAAGCTGCCAAGTAACTGCTCTGATTTACACGCTGGGAATTTGCACCATTTAGTTCCTTAGAAAGGGGAGGAGAATTGGAAGTGGCATATAAATGACATGAGTTGGGCTTTTAATGAGTTGAGATGCATGGGAATAAGGTTGCTGCAATTCAGTGATCTGATCCTGCAGTCATCATTTACAGCTCGAGGGGAATATCAGGAGGTCTTCTCAACATTGAGATTCTAATCATTTCATTCCTACCAGATTTTCCAACCTGTTTTGTCATTATTCACGCTACACTAGAGAGAGGGAATTTCCATCTGCATTGTCAGATCTTTAAATGGGACTTTTTTTTTCAAATGGTTTATTCAAGTTTATTTTATTTTGATATGTTTGTCAGCATTGAAAGGGATTGTTGTGTTATTCTGGGACAGAAGTGAACAACTGGACGAGTGGATGAGGGTTTTGGGCGTGAAAGGAGGATTTGGGGATGAACGGTGTGAAGGGGTGGTGGGAGTGGGGGAGCGGATCTGCATTGCTTTATTTATTGTTTTGACCTGCCAATATTCTCAAGCATGGAGATGGGGCCTCAAAACTGGGATACGTTGGCAGTGTCTCACCTCCAAATGTGGGCCCATTTCTGTTTCCAGTTCATCTCTGGAAGCAGTTCCCTGGTAGGAATTGGGCATGCAGGCCTTTTCTGGACAGAAATGGATTGGCGGGGTTAAGAAAATTCCTGACTCCCAAATATCAATCTCAATCTCAGTCATGAAAATCTAGGCCCAAGTACCTGTGCACGATATTTGATTATTTCAGGTGAATTAACTTGGCCCTCAGACAGAATTAACGGAATTATGTCGTCTCAATGCAGTATTCATAACATTATAAAATGCTATTTATAAAACAGATTTATGTTTTTACTAAATTACACACAAACATTATTTCTCAGCTGTGGTTTTGTACTGCCTGCAATGAAATTAGGAAGCTTCATCAATAGAATTAAATACGCAGATTCTAGTAATATTCTGACAGCACTATACATGTTGCCAAAGCTCCTTGAAGCCTAAAGCTATGTGAAAAACTCTACTAGTTTGACTATGACAATAATTTACTGCTATGCATAAACTTTACACTATCTATAAATTTGCCATTAATGTAATCAAAATTCAACCACTAGGGGGCTTAACAGCCGCTGCTTAGGTTTTTCCATTTATCAGAGCTCTGGCTAAGAATTAAACAACAAAAAAATGTAAAAGCTGGAGATATTTCAACTAGGTATTTGTTACACAATTAAGTAATCATCATTGTTTCAGAAGAGTAAATTATTTTGGGAGCATTGGCATGAGGCAGTTGAGTGTAAAAAGGCTGTTAATGGTCAGAATAAGAATGGGCGGAATTTTCTAGGCCCACTGGAGCTTTCAGAATGGCAGCAGGCAAAATTTCTGTTTCCCTGCAGGTTTAATGTTTGTTATTATGTTCTCAAAACCTTTCAGGAGGTTTGTGTTTCCTCACTTTTGGCTGATAAAATTGCACCCGTGCACATAATTGTAGCAGGCTGGGTGTTAATGAGAATTCATGACATGCTAATGAATGCAAAAGAGGTTTCTGCTACAGTTGGGAAACACAAACCGCCTGTATAGATACGAGGCGTGGAACTGGCAGGGTTGACTGCTTCCTCCAACACCTGGTGTGTACAATCTTCTTCACTAACTTGGCTCCTTCAGAAAAAAAAAGTCATTTCTTTGCTTACAGTGTTAAAGCGAAGCCTCCCCATGTTGATCAGTTCATGAGAAGTCTTACCTATATGCAGTCTGCTCTCTTATGCTTAAGCACAGTTTTGAGGCTGAAGCCTCTGCATATCGATCAATTCATGAGAAGTCTCATTCATGCACATGTAAGCTGAAAGGGCTCATTAGCCTGCCCTAGCAAGATAGTCACAATTGTTCATTCCAGCAAGTGATCAGGTCCAGTAAGTGAGGCTTAATTTAAAAGGAGGAGCAACTTAAACGGGAAACTAACCTCAAAGAGGTTCAACCTAATAGGGGATTCACAGAAAAGGTGGATGAAGTGTTGGGCTGAGTGGAAAGGAAAGGTAGACAACAGACGTAAGGGACGCGAGCTACTGGAGCCACTGAAAGAATCCTAGGGAAAGGAGGGAGCAAACTCAGATGCAAAGGCAAGAATAATAATCATAGGAGCAAAGGGGCATTGAAAGGCTAGAGATTAAGGGCTGGAACACAGTGGGCTAATTTGTTGTGCCATGGAGAGAGAAACAGCAGTGGAACTGAATGAGGGACGATGTAAAAATAAGTCTGGGTGTGGGGAATTCAATGGGAGTGAGAACACAGGGCAGGCAAATATATCCAGGAAAGGATTGACAGACGAGGGGAAGGAGGAGAGACTGTAAAGCAGAGGGGATAGGCCTGAAAAGAGATGACCAAGAAATGTTATGGAGGGCAGGAAGTATATTTGAAAGGTGGAGGATAAACTGTGAAAGAGTCGAAATCAACGTTAAAACCAACATCTTTCACCAATTTGTTTTTCATATGATGGTTTGCGAGAATACTCAATACAAAAGGAAGGGGCTTAAGACCTGTTTGTAAACACACACCAAAAAGAATCTGCTGAAATTGAAAGTGTCAAAAACTATTGCACAAGCAATCCCTTAAGGACTTTGCATTGAAGATAAACAATCACCTCTCATGATTAAGGTCTAAAAGCTGCAAACAGCTACCTCCCAACCATTTCCAGTTATTCTCATTAACTTAGGGCAGTTAGGATTCACCAACAGTTTGATAAAAATGATCTGATTAGTCATTGTCAGCATGGATTTGGGAATGGAAAATCATGTTTGACAAACTTGTGGAGTTTTGAAAAATATTACTAACAAAATCAATGAGGGGGAGTTGATGGACATAGTGTACTAGGATTTTCAGAAAGCTTTTGATAAGTTCCATTACAGAAGGTTAGTAAAATTAAAGCACATTGGATATACTGACATGGAATAATGACTGGCTAATAGACAGAAAACAGAGTCTAAGAATAAATGGGTCATTCTCACATTAACAGATGGTGGCTCTTCAGGTATGACAAAACTCAGTACTTGGACCTCAGCTGTTCGCAGTATGTATCAATGATATGGACATGTGACCAAATATACTGTTTTCAAATTTACAAATGAAATAAAGGTAAGCAAGAATTTGTGCTGTGAGGAAGGTGTAAACTGGTCCCAGGAGGATTTGGACAGGCCTCGTGAGTGGGCAAGTACATGGCCCATCGAATCTAATGTGGAAAATTGTGAAGTTATCCACTTTGGGTGAAGAAACAGATGTAGAGTATTTCTAAAATGGTGAGAGGTTGGAAAGTATAGGTGTAGAAAGGGACTTGGGTATCCTTGTTATAAGTCATGGAAAGCTAACAGGCAGGTACAGAAAGCTATTAGGACAGCTCATGGAATGTTAGGCTTCATTGCAAGAGGATTTGACTACAGTAGTACTGCAGTATTGCTTCAATTATATCGGAGCTTGATTTGACCATACCTAGAATACCGTGTGCAGTTTTGATCTCCTTAACCCAGGAAAGATATAGTTGCAATAGGGACGCAACAAAGGTTCACCAACTTTTTCCTGGGATGGCAGGGCTGTCCTCTGAAGAGAGGTTGGACAAACCGAGCTTGTATTCTCAAGATTTTTGAGCAATCAGTATGATCTCATTGAAACCTACTCAAAGGTGGCAGACAACGTAGGTGTAAGTAAGATGTTTCTCCTGGTTGGGGAGTCTAGAACAAGGGGGCATAATTTAAAATAAGAGGGCTGCCAATTAGGACTGAGATGGGTGAGTTTTTTTTAATCAGAGTTGTGAATCTTTGGAATTCTCTACTTCAGGGGCTTGTGGAAACTCGGTCTTTAAATTTATTTAAAGTAGAAGTTGATACATTTCTGATTACCGATGGTGTACAAGGTTATAGGTTAAAAACACTGAATTGTTTGATCAGCTATGATCATATTAAATGCCAGAGCAGACTCGATGGGCTGAATGTTTCTATTTCCTATGTTCCTATATGATGTACATGTTTTCCTAGTTATGAGAAAAGGTCAGTGAGCTGATTGTGTGTGAGCTACTGTGCGGTGTAGCTTCTTCTCAAGTTTAAATGTGAACCCTGACATATAGGAGTGAGGCAGTTGCATTGTGTTGGAAATGGTACAATGTAGGAAGGTGCAATGAAGTGACTGACATTGATTGCATATGAGTGACATGACGGCACCCAATCTTGTGTGGGACACTCCAATGCAGCGGCCAACTTATAATGCTGGGTCAGAGGTCTGGGTTTAATCCTTCTTGCCCCAGATTTGTGTCATGATGTTGAGTAAAATATCTACAATGCTAACTCAGACTCAGGGAATGCAGTATTGAGCAGACAGTGGCTCCTGTCTTGCTGGTGTACGAGAGATCATTCTTTTGTGGCAATGGATCCAGTCTCTCTTGATTCTCTCATGGGCGCTCACCTCCAATGCCACCTTGATTTAGGCTGCCTTGGTGACTCAGGATGGCCTATTGATACCATGCCATGGAAACAACACATTCTTCTCATTTAGTGAAACACCGCAGGGGCTGACTTTTGGCAGGACTCTAGTATCCCCAGGAGTGGGTATGAATGATGTACTGAGGTTCACGAATGCTCCTGAGTTTCAGAGAGTGAGATGCCAATCGGGTGCCTTTTAAATATGGTACCCGGGAAATTCTAGCAGGCTTCAGAATTTCCTGCCTGCCACGCTCATAGATGTGCAATAGGCTTAAAAGAAAGTAATTACATGGGAAAACCTGACACCCTCCAGTCCCTCCTGATTTTCAACCTGCCTCCATGCTTAGCATCAGAAATGAAACTTATGCCAAATGGCTGTCACTGATATTAGAGGTGTTGATCTAACAAGGAATAACTAAAAAGTGATCAGCAAGGCAATGGTAATATAGAAGTGATTCAATACTACCTAGGGAACCCAAGAAGTCATGCAAGAAATAACAAAGGTCATACTAACAGTAAGGACAGCAATTAGGCAATTAAACAATTAGAAAAAAGGAAACATCTTTAACTTTTTTGTGCTAGATCACATCAGCAAACAATATATGTAGCATATTATTATGAATTCATTCAGGAAAAGAAATAGAATCCATGAAATAGTTTTAATTCTTAAGACTGAGACCGCAGTCAGTTCCAATGAACATACAAGAATTGTTCTTAGTGGTGATAAGCTTGCAGTGGGAACTCCACCAATAACAGATAGTTTGAATCCAATTTAACTAAATGCAATAATTAATCAGTAATATTTTAAAGTATTCATGTCAGTAGTATTACAATTTTAAAACAGGGGATATAAACTACACTGACAATCAAGCAGCAGCTAAAATACAAATTCCAGGGAAGACTCCGGTCCGAATCAATACAGAACTCAAGTCCAGATGGACTGATCCTAGTAAAAGCCCAGAAGGATATTAGGATCAAATTCTAACTGCACGGAAACATAGGGGCCCAAATGACACAGATGGGAAATTTGCGGCAGAATGGGACAAAAAGTCTAGCAAGGCTGATCTCAATAAATCGAGCGACTTGTTCTATTTTTTATGCATTGCTGGGCTTTAAGGTGATTTCTTTTCCAGGCAATGGCGAGTTGCCTATAATGGGGGGGCTATTGCTTGCCAAGTGTTTTATTAACTTCACACCTGTCTTGCCTCATTGTTATGAATTTTCCTCTCTCACCAAATAAGGTGAACAAACTGGACATCAAAAATTTCAACATGGAAATCTCAGCAGGTACCCAGCAACTTCAGCTCGATACTAGCTATGAGGAGTCTCCATGCTTGTTACCATGCAACAGCATCTCAGGGCACTATCCAGGGGCACCAGCCCCTTATCCACAGACACTGCATCTGGTATTTTCCAACCCCTCAAGATCCTTGTGTTATCTCTTCATTTCGCTTGCAAGATATTTAAGAAGTACAGAGCTGCATTGCAAGATATTTTGGCAACTTGCTTTGAAAGCCTGATTGTAAGATATTTTGCAGGCAGAGACATACACCCAGCTGATGGATTGGACCAGCCTACATCTCAGGGCTGTTCACTTACTCTCTTAGCTCACATACCGCCTGCCTGTATGCTTGCAGCATCTAAGCCTTGATTTGCCTTGCCATGCCATGATTGTTAGCACAATGGCACTTCAGCCAGAAATTAATGCTATTGGTACTGCCGTATTGATGTGCTCTTTTGTGCAGACTCACAGACAGAAAGCTTGTCAATAGGGATCTATTTATTCAATTTATTCATTTACAGGATGTGGGTGTCCCTAATTACCCGCAGGGCAGTTAAGAGTCAACCAGATTGCTATCTCAGGGAGAGGCAGTGGGGGTGAGGGAGGGAAAACATCTTGCTGTACGGCACACCAAGACATCATCCTAACACCTACAACATGTGTCAGTTACCAGGGTCCCAGTTAGAAAGCCTCTGATGGTTTTATTTGTGTTTACTTTTGCTGGCTGCAGATAAAGGCTTATCAGACATTGAAGGGGCAAATACCTGAAGTGAGCATTTCAAATCTCCAACTACATTTAATTTGAAATCTTTTCATAGCCCATCTGTAATGCATGTGGAGCGAATGAGCTCAGGGTTCAAAAGCCAGTGTAAAATGATTTGCAACATAACATTGGTGTTTGCCAATCTAGCATTGGCATCTCAATAATACAGAGGTTAATGGCAATGACTTGAAAAGAGGTGAATGCTGGCCAATAACATCCCATCACTTGGACAGTTTCTAAGGGAGCTTTGGGAAAAGGAAACCATCCCTTTGTCTATTGTCATGCAAGTATAATGGTGGAAAGTACTGAATTAATGATAGGTTCCATGATTGATGTGGGTCTGAGATGGGAAGGGGGTTTGAGGGTAATAGACACTTCCTTTCTGATGTGATGTGTTAGTTATTGCAGGTGGTGTGGCGCCTTCACCAAGTTGGTGAACATGCTGCAACCAGGGCCATGGTGGAGCAGGAAATAGAGCTGCTGAAGATACAGTTCTGCTGCTTGGACCAGTCTGAGGGAATCCCTCCAGCATAATCCAGACAGAGTGTGCTGCACCATCCTGGCGTGCTGTGCTCTGTACAATTGGAGCAGGCAATGATGTGATAGACACTGGACAAACTGTGGGAGCGGGAGAAGTTTTCAAAGAAGGACTATGGGGATTTTGGGAGAAGGGAGTTCTCATTGTGTATGATAGAGCTTAGCCGCATCAGGTGCTACAAACTATACAGGATCTGACTGACACCCACTTCCAGTGGATAAGAGCTGGGTATAGCAGACAGTCATGGAATGTTAACTAGTCGTTAGTCATCATGGAAGCATTTGGTTTGCGTTGTGGGAGTGAACTACATTCTCTGCTCATTTTGTTTACATTCCCTTTTGCTGGCTGTGAACAAAAGCTCATGTTTGGAATTGTCTGAATAAAAGTCGAAAAAAACTGCAGATGCTGTAAATCAGAAATAAAAACAGAAATTGCTGGAAAAGCTCAGCAGGTCTGACAGCATCTGTGAAGAAAAATCAGTGTTAACGTTTCGGGTCGAGTGATTCCTCAGAACCAGAATTATCTGATTGCTTGTGGGTGTGTGACGTTCACCAACTAGGCAATGATGAGCTATGGGTGTCCAGTGGGCACTGGGGTAGAGTAACTGACTTAGAGGGGGGCATTTTGATGGGATGTAGCTAAGGAAAGGTAATCTGTGTGGTGTGGTGGTTAAACAGTGACAAGGATGAGAGAATGGTTTCTGGGTGTGACAGAGTGTCAGCCATACCAGCTATGTGCCATGTACGGTGATGTTTTGTGACTGCTGTGTAATTATGTTGCTGGTAAGGGGCAATGCGGATTGCCAACACTTAACCAAGGTGCACAGCGGCCTTTTAAATGATGGCACGGGCGCCAACAATGCTCGCCTTTTTGTGACTATCCACTAAGTCGTGAGTTGTTCTGGAATGGTGTGTGATAACACGGGCCTAGAATCGAACAAGAGAGTCAACACGGGGCAGAGTAGATATTTATTGAGGTGAGTTTGATAACGTATGATGAGAAATCTCACTAGGCACAGCAAAAAAACCCTCCAAAAGACCTGATGCAGCTCAGACCTAGCCCAAAAAAAGTGAAGATTTAACCCAGTATGGAGCATCTCCCAGTCCCTAATCCCAACACCTTAGCAATTGGCAATAATCAGCAATGAACTATCAACTCTGTACTGACTAATCAACCATATATTTATTTAGCATGGCAAACTAGGATCCATACAAGTTGCCATTCCAGTATTAAAAATAATTTTATATCACCATAGTAGGTTTTCATGTCATTATTTTTAAGATCTTTTTTCTCCATAAACTTTTTTGATTTCCCTGAGTTTAACTGTCACCAAGAGAGCTGACAGCCAACCCAAATACTTCTGGCAATGAAGCCAGCCAATTAGTATCAGCACAAATGATGTAGACATTACTTCTCCTAATTAAGTTCTGACCTGTGTGTTCAGCATCTCCTAACAATAACGTATCGGGAACTGGCCACACAGTATATAAGATCAACAATAAACATAAATCCAAATCTCATCACTTTGAAGAACTGTGTATAAACTCAATACTCCTTTCAGCATCATCAGTCCCTGAACTCCTCTGAAAGATGTAACTAATACTTAGCATGGTTTCACAGCTGATGTGAGCCTTCCAGTACCACAAACAAACCAGACATTGCTACATGAAGCTTAACATTGAGACTCAATGGGCTGTTTGACTGTGAGAGACATCATTGGCAGATGAAATGCATTTTTCAAAAAAGGATTTCCATGCTGTGGCTATTTTGTCTGTTACTTTGAAAGTCTATTCTCAGATGACCCCATAACATCATCATCATATCAGGTTTCAGTATATTCCCTTGATTACAACTGGGGCATTTTGACCACAGTTGAAATGCGAAAAGTTTACCCTTCATTTTCATTTGTGTTGCCGAATACCTGTGAGTAGCACAGCAGTAGCAGTAGTAACTGCTAGTCACCCTGCTGCTTTCCACCATGTTTCTGTCAGAATTCCAATTAGAACAAATGTGAATATAAAAGATATTTTGGAGAAAGGAGAGGATTCGCCAATTTACATGGGCAGTCGACTGTTTAGAAATCAAAAAATCTAATATAGTTTTCTGCAGTTGATAGACAGTAAAATTAATGTAAAACTTTTTGCCTAAGCTTATTTTCTTCCAACTACAAATAAAGCATCATGAGTGGTGTGGATCTCTAATTTGTAGACCAAAAAAAAATCAGATAGGACTCATCCAGCAACATTGGGCACCTTTAGTGCCTGTACATTCAGGTAGTGGTTACAAGAATATTTTCTATTTGCGCCCCCAATGATAAGGTATCATCTCTGAGAGAATTCCCCTATTTCATCAACAATACTAACCCGGATACTCTTAAAAAGGCTCATTAGAACATCTGCCATCTCAGTTCTGGTATCAACTTCACTGATACTGCAGGAAAGGTTTCAATCTCTTCCAACCAAAGGGAATTAATCCTGAAGAATTTGAAACAAATCGTAGTTCCTAATGAATTCAATTTAATTTTCCTTGTCTTTCTCAGTGTGATGAGCAGCAATGCAGATTATTCGTGCAACAAACTCCCTTGGGTGTCACAGTCTAGCCCCACAGTTCAATTCCACTCTCGGGCGACTGTCTGTTTCAAGTTTGCATGTTCTCCCTGTGTCTGCATGGGTTTTCGTTGGGTGTTCCAGTTTCCTCCCGCAGACCAAAGATGTGCCGATTAGGGTGGATTAGCCATGCTAAATTGTCCTGTAGTGTCCAGAGATGTGTAAACTCGGTGGATTAGCCATGTGAAGTGCATGATTGGTGCACACTGGATGGGCTGAATGGCTTCTATCTGCACTGTAGGGATTAAAACCCTTGTTGGCAACTTTGAAATGACCTACAATTTGAGATTAGGTTAAAAGTGTGGGAAAGGGCACAGTTATAGCCAGTTCCTCCACTCAGTTGGAACAATTAGAAATTCAGCCCTTGCATCACCATCTCACACTTTGGAAAATGATGTTTTGTGCCATGCCTTCAGCCCAGCCACACCATCTATATCACAGCACTGATGTTGAATTTCGAATTTGTACCCTGTAACATGCTCAGATGTCTCTGAAAAGGGAGTTTTAAATATTCTTGTGACTAAAAGTGTGCTTTGGTTTTAATTGCTGTTATACCAAAGGTACAGATGTATGATTGGTATCTTTCAAGTGAGAAGTAGAGCTGGCATGCTTGTACCATATCTTCAGTGTGCTCAACAACAGAAAACTACTGTTCTGTATCCTCAGATATGATCATGGAGCTCAACTTCTCAAGTGGCTAGTTTTAGTTGAGGTAAAGTGCAGTGTTGGTTGTTTTATAGATGTCAGCTGTGGCACCAGCTCCTCTGAGTCTGCAGTTTCAAGCTTCACCAAAAACTCGAGCACATAATCTAGACTGACACTGAGTAATTTTAACCTGGCACACAGGAGTTGAGATGGGTTAGATTCATGAGGCAAATTACTTTATTGCTACATCTATGGACCAGGAGGAGCAGAACTGTTTCCTGGTGCCAATCAAATTACTTTACAAATACCACACAATCAAAAACCCACCATCCCTCTAACATTCAGATTCCCATTCATCATTCATCACCACAATATCCCATTCACTTCCCATGATATCCCTTTCATTCTCACACCCAAAATATCCCTGTTCTGAAGAACAGTTCTGTTTGACTTGAACCTTAACTATGTTTTTCTTTCTCTACACATGCTGCCCAGACTTGCTGAGTGTCTCCAGCATTTTCTGTTTTTGTCCCAAAATGTCCTGTTGATGTCCCTATTGATGCATCCTATTGGTACGTGATGTCCCTTTCACCTTTCCAATGCCCCTGTTATCCCTGCACCATGCCACAATATTCCACTCACCCCAGAGATGGTCCTTTACCCTTGTACAGAGGCACATTGGTCCCCCACCATGCCTCATTCTTACCCACAATGCCTCAGATTCAATCTTAATGCCCGCTATTCACCCCTGCAATTTCCTATTTACTCTCATGAGTTCCCACTCACACTTGTATTGTTCCATGCATGTCTGCATTGCCCCATTTAGCTCTGTCGTGTCCCATTCATCCTTGAATTGCCTCATTCACTTTCTACTATGTCCCTTTCAACTCGTGATCTTCCATTTGTCCCCACATTAACAATTCAACCCCATGATGCCTCATTTACCATCCATGACTTTTCATTCACCCTTTGTCAATGTCCGATTGATTCCTCCAATATGCAATTCAACTAATTCAACACCCTGTTCAGACTTAATGATATTCCATTCACCCTCACTTTGTAATGATGTAATGCAATGTAAGTATCAGAACTTTCACAAGTCAGAGAAAATTTGATGCTGAGATAAAAAGTCTAGATGACTGCTGAACTTCAGAGGCAGAACAGGATAGTCATTGATGAGGAAAATGAAAAACCATGGAAACAATTGAGTGAGCCAATTCAGTACATGGACCTCAGGGAAGAAAGTGAACAAAAATGCACATCCCACTAAGCTGGAGAAAAGTGTTCCAACTGCCATCTTGAAGTGTCTGAGTGTGAGGGAACAAGCCACATAGATGAGGTGATTTTACAGCATGGGGAGCACAATGGCCCAAATGCAGGAGAGTTGGACATTTTGAAAGAGTCTGCAGAAACCCAACACTGAATACATTGAGCAAACAGAGAAAGATAAGTGAATCCAAAGAAAATTAAAAAACTGAAAACACCTCAAAGCCAGAAAAAAAAACAGATTCTGTGTAGAAGTCAACAGTTCTGGAAATAAACTCTGGAGTGTTAAACTGGAAGTAAATGGGCACACCTTGTTATTTTAAGTTCATATTGGAGCGTGTGTCTCAATGTTATCAGATCTGCTTAAATGGTTTCAAAATAACAATTACAGCTATTCTCAATGAAGTTACAGGGACCTGGAGAAACATCATTGAAAGTAAAAGGCCAACTCTCAGCAAATCCCAGGAAGAGAAATCACAGTATCTCTTTTTGCCATGCAAAATGAAGAATGTTCTCCACAAAGGAGGAAGGCATGGTTAAAATGTAAATTAATTCAGAAGGTCAATGAGACTGCAGATGTTGACCAAGGAAGTGAATTTTGAACTGAATTCTCAAGATTTCTTACAGGTTTAGGAAATTGAAATTCAAGTACTCCCAAAGCCAATCTATTTGCACACCAAAGGAAAGTGTCACATCTTCTCTTGGATAATGCTAAAGAAGTAGATTCCATGTTCAGACAAGGAGTAATTTCAGCAGTTACAGTATTGTTGGAATGATATTCAGGAATAGTTACAGAAGCAAAACCTAATGGTTCAATAAGAATCAGCATGGATCTAATGCAATTCATTAAAGCCATGGAACATGAGATTCAACCAATGATTTCAATGGATGATAGTCTTGCAAAACCAGCTAAGAGTGCCTATGCTCCAAACTAGATTTAAGTATTAGGTTCTGGCAATTATCTCTGGATGAAGACTATGGAAAATTTATTACACATTTGGCACATTATTTAACAGGTTACCCTTTCAAATAGCATTCACACCAGAAATTTACCAAAGATCAATGTCAAACACATCAGAAGGAATTGCTAAGGTAACAGATCATTTGGAGGACATAATAGTAGATGAAAATACAAAAGAAGAACACACCAAGAGTTAGAACAGTCAAGAAGGTGCTTTGGAAGACGGGCTTAACATTAAATGTAAAGTCCAAGTTTATGCAACTGAGAATAAAATTTCTTGGACACATAACCTGATCTACTGGCACTATGGTGGACACACAGAATACCAAAGTGATCAAAGAATTTCCAACAACCAGAAACATTACAGAGCTTCATAGATTCCTTGAGATGGTAAACCAGGTTGGAAAGATTTTATCAAACTTAGGATAAGTAAATAGATTTTGTGACAGTTACTATGTGAGAGTCAATAATAGTGTTGAAATATCAACAAAAGAGTGCTTGACACATTCACGCATCTCCAGACCTCATAAAAAATCCTAATGCACTATGATCTGCATCCCCTGACCATTGTAACAGTTGATGCATCTTCAACAGGAATGGGGCAGTATAGTGTGGACCAATCTACTCGCCGAGATGGAACACCAATACGCAACAATTGAAAGGGAGGTTGTAGCAACAACATGGACATGTAAAAAGTTTTCAAGTTACTTAAAGGGCCTTTAGTTTAAGTTACAAACCAACCAACAATCATTGGTTACTCTTCAAAATATTGTAAAAACACCCAGAGTTCAACAGTTCAGTTTGCGACTAATGAGGTATGACTCCACAGCTGAATATAAGCTGGACAAGTATTAGACAACAGTAGACTCTCTATCAAGGAGATGAATAAATGCAAAAACATTTACCAGCTACCATTTACCAGAAAGAAAATTGCAAGAATCCAGGGAGCACAGATATGTGATGCAGAATATAATCAGATGAAGAAATACTGTCTGGAAGGCTGGCCAGGGTATATACCAAATGATACCATACTATACCAGTGCATTGAGCAGCATAGACTTCTCACTATCATCAACAACTTGCTAGTTTTCAATGAAAGATTCATGACGCTTAAGAGCACTTAAATTTGAAATTCTTCAGAGAATTCATCTAGGTCATTTGGACATTATGAAGTGTCATGTGAGAGCACAACAATGTAGTGGCCAGGGATTTCAAACTCACTATGGGAAATGATTAATAATTGCATTATGTGTACAGTGAGCAAAAGAAGAAAGAACCAATATTGCCATCATCATTTCCATCAAGTAAGTGGGAGATCTTTGGTAAGGGTTTAGTTGAGTTTAAAGCCACAATCTTAATTATTGTCATAGAATTCTACTCAAATTGATTTGAAGATAATCACCCACACAAAATTGTGGCAGAAACAGTGACAGAACACTTTTAAAAAATCTGCTCAACACACAGCATTCTGGATGCTTTAGTCTCAGACAGGGTTCAAAGTTTTCCAATGAGCAGTTCAGGAGACTTGCATGTGAATATGATTTTATTCATGTCACAAGTTCACCCCATTATCCTCAAGCAAATGAAAAGCCTGAGTAAAGGTGTTCATACAATCAAGAGGTTATTGAAAAAGAATGAAGACTTAAATCTCACACCATTAAGCTAAAGATAATCACCACTACAGAATAGATTATTACTGTCAAGATATTGATGGGGATGAGATTGACAACATACTTTCCATCTCTAACTCAGAAACCACCTCAAAATATGTGAATGATCATAACAAAATGAAGACAGAAAGAAGTTCAAAGGAACAAGCAAGCTTGAAATTTTAATAAAAGGTACAGAACACTGGTGTTACCAGAGCTCCAGCCTAGGGAGAAAGTATGGATAAAGGATCAACAGAGAGAAGGAATAATCATGGAGAAAATACAATAACGAAGATCAAGTAAGTTGGAACATAACAATGAATAGTTAGAAGAAATGATACTATCATATCATTGACCAAGAAATAACCTTAAATGTTGCACTATTTCTCAGAAGAAGAAGAGGAACAAGAGGATTCTGCATCCACCCAAGTGACTGGAAGAAGGAAGAGTACAAAGCATCCAACACTCAGAATGAAAGCAGAAGCAAATCCATGAAATTAGTCATAGCACCACAGAGACTAACACTGTGTTGAAAGGTATATAATTATATTTATTCCAATATTGTTATTTTTTGTGTTTGTATTTTGAACGAGTGGCATATGGGTTTTAGTCTGTGTGTATCAGGGGATTTAATGATTAACTTGCCAGTATTTCTGAAGCCATGCTTTTTTAAGCCAATATGAGAGAGAGATTTCCTGGAGTCGTAATGCAAATTTCTTTACATTGGAAGAGTTCTATGAGCAGATAGAGTAAATATTGAAGAGTATTAGCTTTCTTTCAGTTAGAAGAATCAGATTTTGTTTTGCTTAAGGAAAAAACCTCATAGTTTGGATAGGTTTTTGTTTCTGGTTGCAGAAATCATGGTTGAATAGATATAGTTTTATTGTGTGTTTTGAGATCCTTTAAATGATATTTTAAATAAATTGCTTGGTTTATTCCATTTTACCTTCTTTTCTTTTATGTAATAAACTTGTGTTCTATTGTTAATATCAAATCTGAGGCATTGGTAGACTGTTTTTTTTTAAATATGGATGTAACAAAATATTATTTACCAAACCAGGTTTCAGTCTGGGATCTAACTGGTCCAGTAATAACATCAAATGAGATCATAACGTTGGTGAGATCGAAGTCTTTTTGGGAAGATACTCATTTGGGGTATAAAGATTTATTTGGGACACAATGGCATAGTGGTATTATTGCTGGACTGTTAATCCAGAGAACCAGATAACATTCTGGTGACCCAGGTTCAAATCCCGCCACGGCAGATGGTGGAATTTGAATTCAATAGATATCTGGAATTAAGAGTCTAGTGATGACTCTGAATCCATTGTCAATTTTCGGGAAAAACCCATCTGGTTCACTCATGCCCTTTAGGGAAGGAAACAGCCATCCTTACCTGACTCTTAACTGTCCTCTGGGCAATTAGAGATGGGCAATAAATGCAGTCTAGCCAGCAAAGCCCACATCCCGTGAATGAATAAAGAAAAAAGAAAATGAATATGTCAATGTTACATAATTGTGTAGTCAGAACTGGAAGGGAGCATAAGCCTGTTTTATTGATGGGGCTCTGGATTGTTTGCAGTCCCTTTGCCTTTTGAGGGAATATAACTTGACTATGAAGAAAGGTATTTTAGGTTTTGTGACCCAGTGACAGTAAAGGAATAGCAATACAGTTCCAAGCCAGGACAGCAAGTAGCTTGGAGACATTATAAACAAGTCATGGCATCTGCATGTGTCTGCCATCCTTGACCTGCTAGACAGAAGGATTTTTAGATTTGAAAGATGCTCTCAAAGGAGGCTTAGTGGGTTGCTGCAAAGCATTTTGTAGATGGCACAAACTGCTGTCACTGTTTTTTTTGTTTATTCATTCATGGGATGAGGGCATCGCTGGCTAGGCAGCATTTATTGTCCATCCCTAATTGCCCGGAGGGCAGTTAAGAGTCAACCATGATTGCTCTGGGTCTGGAGTCACATGTAGGCCAGGTAAGGATGGCAGTTTCCTTCCCTAAAGGACATTAGTGAACCAGATTGTTTTTTCCAACAATCGACAATGGATTCACAATTAGACTCTTAATTCCAGATATTTAATGAATTCAAATGCCATCATCTGCCAGGGTGATATTTGAATCTGGGTCCCCAGAATGTTATCTGGGTCTCTGGATTAACAGCCCAACAATAATACCACTAGGCCATCGCCTAGTATTGGTGGTAGATTGTCTTATATTCAATCATGGGATGTGAGCATCCCTGGCTTGGCCAGTATTTATTGCCCATTTCTAATTGCCCTGGACAATGTGATGGTTAGCTGTTTTCTTAAACTACTGCAAACCTTGGGGCGTGGGAACAGCCACAGTGCTGTTAGGAAGGAAATTCTATGTTATTGACTAACATTTAATATACAGAAGGGTGACAGGCAGATCCATGACTCAAAGCCCCCCAATTGCCTAGTGAAATCTGCTTATGAGGCAGGACCCAACAGTAAAAAACCAAACCTATGAATAGAGTGGAAGGAAGAATGTGTGTTCGTTTATTGTAGAGTTTTGAAGGTGTACAATTTAAGTTGCATGTAAGATTTAGGGGTGATCTAATTGAGGTCTTAGAGATATTAACAAGGAAAGACAGGGTAGATAAAGAAAAACTATTTCCACTGGTTGAAGATTCTAGAACCATGGGGCAGAGTCTAAGAATTAGGGCCAGGCCACTCAGGAAAGATGTTAAAAAGCATTTCCACATGCAAAGAGTCCTGTTGGTTTGGAACTCTCTTCGTCAAACAGCTGTCAATGCTAATTCAATTATTAAATTTAAATGTGGGATAAATACATTTTTATTAAGCAAGGCTATCAAAGGATATGGACTCAAGGCAGGTATATGGAGTTAGGCCACAGATCAGAGCAGACTCAAGGGGCTGAATGGCCTACTCCTGTTCCTAATGCTCAAAGATTTTCTCCTCAGAACAGAAAGGAAATTCTTGAAATTCCATGCCCCAAGGCATGGTATATTGGCGAGACCTTGCAGACGCTAAGACAACAGATGAATGGACACTGTGCAACAATCGCCAGACAGGAATGTTCCTTCCCAGTCGGGGAGCACTTCAGCGGTTAAGGGCATTCAGCTTCTGATCTTCGGGTAGGCTTCCTCCAAGGCAGCCTTTGAGGTACACAACAATGCAGAATCGTCCAGCAGAAACTGATAACCAAGTTCTATACCCATGAAGACAGCATCAAACATTATCTTAAATACATGCTGCGCTATATGTGATACCGCCACACTTCTGTACTTGTAAAATCTTCCTTACTGTCCTGTTTTGTCACCATCACCTTGATAAGTTGTTATGATTTCTCTACCTTAATTAGTTTGTACAGTTTTGGATTACTTATGCCTTTGGTTAGACCCTCAGCAAGCAACTCTTATACCTATTATGTTATTCCAGCTGTTTGGTTTGTCACCAGCACCACCTTATTTTTAATTTTTTCTAATTATCCCTCTGCCTCAATTAATCAGAGTATAGATCATCCCTTCACTTGTTATTCAGCTGTTGACACTTCACTCACACCGTCTGACACGTCTGATCACCTGCAGGGACTTATTATTTGACACTCCACTTACACCATTTGTATGATTTTTAGATCTCTCTGCCCATTAATTCTGTCCTTGTGTGCTTCTCTTTCACTTCACCTGATAAAGGAGCAGCGCTCTGAAAGCTTGTGATTTCAAATAAACCTGTTGGACTATAATTTGGTGTCGTGTGACTTCTGACCTTGTCCACCCCAGTCCAACACCAGCACCTCCACAATTGGAAATTCCTATGGTAGGACCTTTATGAATAAAGAAAACACAAGTATCAATAAACAGACGTTTTACCTAGCTGTGACGTCACAGTACCCTTTTGTAAAACATGCCATCCATGTCAAGTATTGGGAAAACATAAACATCTCATTACACAGATATCTTTGAGGGATACAGGACATTCATGAATAATAGGAAGTTAGGTGAAGGCAGAGGAGTAGTTCTGTTAATCAAGGATGATTTTTGTGCAATATACAAGATGACCATGGTTGAGGAAATCACAATGCAGAATTGGTTTAGGTGGAGAGGAGGAATAGTAGATTAAAGAAGTCACAGTTGGGTGTGACCAATAGGCTCTCTAAAAGTAATTACAATGTAGGGCAAAGTGTATCTGAAGAAATACTGGCTTGACAATAATTATGGGTGACTTTAGTTGACATATAAATGGGGAAAATCAGATTGGTAGTAGTGACTGGAATGAAGAGTTCATAGAATGCTTTTGAAATAGTTTCCTAGCAAAGAATGCTCTGGAACCAACCTGAGAACAGGTTATATTAGATTTGTTATTGTGTATTGTGACATGTTTAATTAATGACCTCAGTGTAAAGGCATCTGTAAGCAGCATTGATTACAATATAATTTTACATTCAGTTTGAAAGGGAGAAGGTTAGGTCTAAGTCTGGTATTTTAGATTAAGTCTAAGTCTAATATTCTAAACCTAAGTAAGGGAACTATGTGAGCATGAAAGCTGAACTAGCTGAAATGAACTAGCATATTACACATTAGGATACATACCACACTAGAAGATACAAACTAGATGAGAGAATAAATCAATAGAGATACAATAGCATCCACTTAAGGGAATATTTACAAATACTCAGAATAATTATATTTCTACTACAAGGAAAAAAAAACTAAAGCAGCAAATATAACCCCTCTATTTGAGAAGGTATGAAAACAAAAATCATTTCACAAGCTTCAAAATCTCCCCTCCCCCTACCACATCCCAAAACCAGCCCAGCTCGTCCCTGCCTCCCTAACCTGTTCTTCCTCCCACCTAACCCCTCCTCCCACCTCAAGCCGCACCCCCATTTCCTACCTACTAACCTCATCCCGCCCCCTTGACCTGTCCGTCCTCCCTGGACTGACCTATCTCCTCCCTACCTCCCCACCTACACTCACCTTTACTGGTTCCATCCCCACCTCTTTGACCTGTCGGTTTCCTCTCCACCTATCTGCTCCTCTATCCATCTTCTATCCGCCTCCCCCTCTCTCCCTATTTATTTCAGAACCCACTTCCCCTCCCCCATTTCTGATGAAGGGTCTAGGCCCAAAACGTCAGCCTTCCTGCTCCTATGATGCTGCTTCGCCTGCTGTGTTCATCCAGCTCTACACCTTGTTATCTCGTATACACAAATGGGTCTTTTTTGATTGGCAGGATGTGATTAGTTGATTCCCCGGTGATCTGTGCTGGAGCCACAACGTTTTGCAGTTTACATAAATAACTTGCATGAGGTGAAGCAGAGTTGCTAAATTTGCAGAAGACACTAAGATAAGTAGTTCTGAAGAAAACAAGAGGTATGTAGAGATTGAGTTAATGCAAAAAAAATCTGGCACATGGAGTATAATGTGGGAAAATATGAAACTGTTTACTTTGGTAGGAAGAATGGAGAAGCAGTATTACTTAAATGGATGATGACTGTGGAATTCCAAGATGCAGGTGGATTTGGTTGTTCTGATGCATAAGTCACCCATATACAGGTGTGGTCACCGAGAATACAGATACAGCACATAATCAAGAAGGCTAACGGGTTTCTATCTTATATTATGAGATGAATTAAACTTAAAAATGAGGGTGCTACACTTCAGTTTTACAGGGTATTGGAAGACCACATCTCAATTACACTGCATAGTTTTGGTCTGCTTATTTAAAGAAAGATTTAAATGCAGTGGAAGTCATTCAGAGGAAGTTCAGTATATTGTTACCTGGAATTAACTCAGTTGACTAAATAGCTGGTTTGCAATGCAGAGTGATGCCAACAGTGTGGGCTCAATTCCTATGGAAACATAGGAACAGGAGTAGGCTACTCGGCCCCTTGAGGCTGCTCCACCTCAATGAGATGATTGGTTGATCAGTGGCCCAGCTCCATATACCTGCCTTTGGCTCTTATCACTTAATACTTTTGCTTATCAAAAATTCATTTTTCTATGATATAAAATTAATAACTGATCAGTCATTTGTTGAAGAGAGTTCCAAACCTCTACAACCCTTTATGTGTTTCCTTAACATCACTCCTGAATGATCTGGCCCTTATTTTTAGACTATGCCCCATGGTTCTATAATCTCCAACCAGTGGGAATAGTTTATCTTTATCAATCCTGCCTTTTTCTATTATTATGTTGAAGACTTCAATTAGATTACCCCTTAATCTTGTAAATTCTAGAGTAGGTAGGCCTAATTTATATAATGCCTCCTCATGACTTCACCTCCGAAGTCCAGGTATCACTCTTGCAAACCTTTTTGTATTGGCCAAAGTCACCATAAACATGCCCCTTGCCGGAGGTGTGGTGACCCTCAGGTTAAAGCACAACCAAATGTTTCTCTCTAATGAGGGAGCAGCCCAATGGTCCTCTATGACTGTGGTGAATTACCTTACCTGTAATTAGTGGGTTTTCTTATGCAGAGAAGTTGGACAAGCTGTGCTGGTTTCTATTGGAGCTTAGGTGAGTGAGAAGTAATTTGATTGAAGCATATTATACTTGACAAGGTGGATGTGGAGAGGATGATTCATCTTGTCAGTGAGTCCACAAATTGGGAACACTGTTCTAAAATTAGCTCTCCTCCATACCTTCTCTGCCAACGGCCCTCACCTCCTTTGGCCTATCCACTTGCAGTTTCTCCTGCCTCAGTATTTTCCCCCACAGCCTTGATCTCATTGCACCCCTCTGAGGATAGGAATGAGAAAAATATTTTTTTCTCTCAGGTTTGAGTGACTTCTGAATTCTCTACTTCAGAAGGCATTAGAAATGGGATCATTAAATATCTTTAAGGTGAAGGTAAATAGATTCTTGTCAGGTAGGGCAATCAGAAGGTACTGGAGGGTGAATGGAAATGTAGAATTTGAAGCGCAAACGGGTCAGCCATGACTCTATTGAAAGGCAGACAAGACTTCAGGGACTGAATGGTCTCCTGTGCTCCCATTTTCTAAGTATCTAGGTTTCTACTTCAACCTCTCACCTTCAGCCTTATCACCCACAACTTCTTCCACCACAGTTGCTTCCCCCACAGCTTCCACTTTAGCTTCTCCCCAGCAGGCTCTCTGTCCACAGTCTCCAGCTCCCTGCAATCTCTCTCCCCTTACAGCATCTCCCCCTTCAGCCTCTCTCCCTGTAGCACCCCCTGTCCCAGTCTCTCCCTCTACAGCTGCCCTCCCACATTGCCTATCCCCCACATAGCCTCTCCTCACACAGCTTCTCCTTTGTCAGCCCATCCACTGTAACTCCACCCATGTAGTCTCTCCCCACTTCATCCTTTCCTTTGCCAGCTCCTCCTGCCTCGGCCTCCCTCTCCATTTAGCCCCTCTGCCACTGCAGCCCCTTCTGCCTTAGCCTCTCCATTGCAGAGAGAAAAAAATCCTCCTCATCTCAATCTGACAAGCAAGACCTCTTACTCCTAAACCCTGTCTCCTCATTCTAGTTTTTTCTACAATAACATAATCAGAACCTGCCTGCAATTTTGAAAGTTTCCCATTTGACCAAGACAGTGTGGATTTGAAACAGGGCCAGATGCTCAGAAAAGGAAGTTTTAAAATATTCTTTTGCTCTTTCAACAGAGGGACAAGAGTTAAAATGAGTCAGATCAACCTTTTTCATCGGTGAACCAGTAATGTACTTATGAGTGAGGTTTCTTTTCTGGAACACACAGTACGAATCAAACTCTGCTGGTCTGCAATTGATTCTGTAGTTACCCATCTCAGACAAGTAGCCCATTTCAACAAATGCTAAAATTCATTGACTGATTAAGTTAAATTCACCACTTTGGGGAAAGAGTTTCTTTATGCACAATGTACAACAAATTCAGAAACTAATTTATTGAGAACCAATTTATTTTTGTTGCACAATTCCACTGAGTAATTTTTCCCCTATGTAACCATGATTAATATTTGATGCATGACCCTACCACCTAACTGTACAGATACTAATTTGACATTGCCTGGTAGTAAAAGGTATCACTGGCATTTAACATTTCCTCTTATCCATAATAAGGAACATTTTGGCAAATAAAATGGTTATCAACAATATAATGATGGATATTTGTGCAAAGATAATAATTTTCACAAATCAAGCAATTTAACCAGCAGGATGTAAGCTTCCATCTGTGTTTTTCACCACAGCTGGAACAGATACCTGTACAGAATTTTAACTGCCACATGCCATTCCTGATGGCAAAAGCTCTTTTAAATTAACAACAGGGAGCTCCAATAGCATGATTGTAGTCAATGATTCCTTGCACTTAAGGGAAATGAGCAGTGTTCCCAAAGATTTAAAAGGCATCTGGATGGGTACATGAATAGGAATGGTTTAGAGGGATAAGGGCCAAATGCTGGCAAATGGGACTAGATTAATTTAGACTAGCTGTGGATGAGTTGGACCGAAGGGTCTGTTTCCATGCTGTACATTTCAATGACTCTATGGCCGAAGCCTTGCCCCTGATCTGTGAAAAAGAATGAACTCATTGTCCAGAAGAATGAGAGCGTTAGTCACCCCCATGATATCTGTGTTTGACAGCCAGTTATATTCCACACCCTGAAATCCACTGCTGGTGATAAAGCAATCACACAGAAACATTGAGGGTCACTGGCGTGAGGTTCCTGCTAAATCCTTGTGCTTCAAATCTTGCACAAAATGTCACACATATCAGTGACCATCTTTCAGGATATCTTCGGTTATCTGTAAAATTACCTCTCACCTGGTGTCTGCCCCCTGACCAGTCTACCCTCTATGCTATTGCAAGCTGCTAATATTATGCCTTCTGTTGTTGAAGAGAACCAGCCTTCCTTTAACACATCCTCTCTTCCTGATTCAACAAGGTGCAGGGCTGGACGAACACAG